>NC_143553.1:42314696-42617727 GCF_054136105.1 Typopeltis vanoorti
ACTTTCTTGTACAATATATTGGACATGCAAAATTCTCAGGACACTTAATTACTCATTTAATATTAACATTAGTAAGCTTACTTTCATTATATTCTGTCATATACTAAAGTCCTAGTATTGTTTTCTTGGTCACTTCAACAGTTCAGTATTAGAATAATGATAACTAATACAGACGAATCTTAGTTAACACGAGATATATTTTACAGTACCTTTCTTTCTTGAATTTTCCATATGGGCCTCTACCTTTTTCTGATCGAACTATCTTGGTATAACCTCTCCGATAATCTGTTTCTCCTACGTTCCTTTTGGAATTGAACTATGCTTACGCGGTCTTAACCTCTCGTAACTTAGGACACACTTTGAATCATCTATATAACGGCTGTACAACTCGCGACCTGGACATCGATTTCTTTACTTCTTTCCCTTTCTCGTAGTTGACACTGGAGTTGAAACACAAAGAATATGCTTTCTTTTCTTTGACTATATGGCATTCCTCATTTCTTACATAGGAAGTACGGAATCGAAATCCTGCTCACTTTCGTTTCCGTGTTGTGATGACAGAGATATAACCCCTATCTCGCCACTCAGGAAAACACCGTGAAATCCACACGAAAGAGCTCGTGAAGAACTCTCCTGGAACAAAACCAAAACCCAAAAAGAGTCTCCCCCGGGGGTTCCAACCCTTTCGTACCTTCTCTCCTAACGGCACCTTCTCTAACCTCTTTTCTCCACCCCCCTTTTTGACTTGACTTTACTGACCAATTAGGGTGGCGTTTTTCTGCCAAACGTCATTTGATCGGTGAGCCCGTAAGGAAGTCTAAATCCGGGAATTGACCCTAAGCGATTTTCTGTTGTTTTTCTTGTGCTAGCCTCTAACTTAATCCCCTTTCAAAATTTCTCTATGAATTTACTTAATATTTTAATCTCTAGCCTCTCACATACCATCTTTTATGACTAATCCCGTTCTGTCTTATTTAGTTACATTTTCTCATTTATACCATATTACAACATTAATATATTCTTTCTTTTTTGTTTGTTAGTTTAACAAACACCTTTACATTTTATATATTTTATTGGATGCAAGAATATTTCTTTTTCTTTTAAATAATTCATCTATTATATTTTATGCAGGATTTTTAATTTATTTATTCTTCATGTTACACCATGATAGCTGAGAATTCTACATTCTTAAGATATCAGGTGTAACAGTTTGCTTACACTTGGATAAAGGATTAAACCAAGTATATAATTTCTTGGTATCTTTAATTTATAACTTTACTTAGTGCTGATGTCAGGAAAGTGACAGAAGCAGAAGAAATGGTTCAGTTGCTAAGCGACTAAAAACAAACAAGTGTATATCATCCAACTAAGTGACTTTAAAGTTACTGAGGTGACAGAGTCTGATGTGAGCATTGAGGTACTTAGTATAATGAAAAATATCAATCTGAATACAGCAGTGAACCTGGATGGTATATCAGATCTTGTGCTACGATAATATGCAAGTGAACTGACAGTGCTTATGACGAAGTTGTTTAATTTGAGTTTAAGTTCTGGCAAGTTCCAAGGGAGTAGAAAGAGGGTAAGATAGTTCTATTATTTAAAGGTGGCTCCAAGATAGAAGTAGCAAATTACAGACCAGTTATTATGTCATGGTTAAAGTCTTGAAAAAGTTTATTAAAGGTAAAATTCAGGTATTGGTGGATAGGAATATGATACTCTATAGGGGACATAACAGATTTGTAAAAGGCAAGTCCTGCTTTAGTAATTTATTCACATTTTATAATAAGGTAACGGTGGAATTGGATAAAGGAAATGCTATACCATGATAGTGCTGGACTTTGCAAAGGCATTTGACAGAATACTGCATAGGAAACTATTCCATAAGTTGGAGCAAAATGGATACGAGGCTGGTGGCATGGATAGGGGAGTGGCTGATAAACAGACACCAGAGAATAGTATATGGTGGAGGGGATCCAAGGCTAAATGACGGTGACTGTTGGAGTGCCCCAGGGATCTGCTCTAGGACCACTACTCTTTAATTTATACATTAATGATATAGCAAAAGATTTGAAAGGGGTATATTCAGTTGTTTGCCAAAGATGCAAAACTAGCAAGAGCAATAGTTGATAAAGGCGATGCAGATATCTTACAGGATGATTTAAATAAATTGGCAGTGTGGGTAAGGGACAATGGTTGTCAATTCAATGCTGTAAAAGGTAAGGTAATGGCACTTTGAAATGAAAAGTGATGGTACTGATTTACAGGAAATTGATAAGGCTAGGGATCTGGGGGTAATGGTGGACAGAGATTTGAAAATCACAGGATATATTGAAAGAGTTAGCAAAATAGCTCAGAGGATATTGCTTGGATGCTGAAGAACACACTAACAAGTAAAGATAGGGAGGTTATTATCCCTCTTTATAAGGCTATGATTCAGCCACATGTTGACTACTGTGGACAGATTTGGTCACTGCATTTCTTGGAGATCTGAAGGTGGGGAAGAGGATTCAGAGATAAGTGACCAAGCTGGTGACAAGTCTGTGGGGTGAGATGTTTCCTATGAGGATAGATTGAGTGTGTGTAGGTTAAAGAGTTTAGCTGACAGGCAGAGAAGAGGAGATATGATAGAAACTTATAAGTTACTAAAGGGATTCTATAAGACTAACGCAAAAGGAATTTTTCAATACTTGGGGAGTAAGGGAAAATAAGGAGTCGTCTAAGAATCTGGTTAGTAAGGGTGTGTGAACTAGGTTCTTTACTTGGAGAGTTGTGAATGAGTGGAATCTATTACCAGAGATGGTTGTGAGCATCCCAACAGTGAATAGGTTTAAAGAGATGTATGATATCAAGTGACATAGAAGGTGAATGGGAAAATTTGAAACAAATTCTCACAAAAGCAGAAACAGAAATCTTAGGAATAAAGCATAAATGGATTAGAAAAAGAGGACTATGAAAGAAATAGAAAATATAATAAAAGCAAAAAAGGACAGTTATCAGAAATGGCTAAATTCCAAAACAATAGAAGCAAGGAAAAAACATTGAGAGGGATGGAACAATTTCGTAACAGAACTAGAAAAGGATTTATTTAAGCCACAACCCAAAACCTATAAAGTAATAAAATACATCAATAAAGAAATAAAAGAAAAGATACAAATACAAATAGATTTAGAAAAATGGGTGACCTATTTCCCAAATCTCTGGACAGATGAGAACAAAGAACTAAAAGTTTATAAAACAAAGAATGACCTAATAGAAAATATCACAATGTTAGAACTGAAAAATACAATAAAGATGAAAAATAAGAAAACACCAGAAGAAGACAATGTAAATCTAGAACTATATAAAATTGCAGGTGAAAAATTTAATGAAAGACTTCTGAAAATTTTTAATTTGAATGTCTGGAAAAACCCCTAACTCATGGAAAAAAGCACTGGTTATCCCAATCTATAAAAAAGGAAATAAAGAAGATTGCAATAACTATAGGGGAATTAAGTCTGCTGAATACAGGATATAAAATATATGCAGGAATATTAAAAGAGAAGCTAAGCAGCTTTGTCGAGGACAAACTACTAGAAGAACAAATGGTTTCAGAAAAGGCCGATCCTGCATAGATCCAATTTTTACTCTAAAATTATTAATAGAAAAGAGGCAAGAATTTCAAAAAGAAACACGCGTGGCCTTTATTGATTATGAAAAAGCCTTTGACAAAATTAGTAGACAAAAACTGTTTAAAATATTAACCGATGTAAACATACCAAACCAACTTTTACAATCCATTCAAGAAATACATACAGGAAATAAAATAGCATTTAAATTAGAACATATCAAGAGACTACAACAAGGATGTACCCTCTCATTTCTGCTTTTCAATATATATATATATATATATATATATAAATAAAATTATAACTGTGGAAACAGTATAACCCATTTGGTACACAAATAATCCCACAAATGAAGATAGATACTATTATTTGCAGATAATCAAATAGTATTAGCTACATCAGAAGATGATTTACAAAGATCATTAAAATCATTCAATGATATCTCAAAGCAATATAATATGACAATATCTAAATAAAAAACAAAAATAATGGCATTCAAAGGAGAAAACTCAATCAGAAGTAAAATAGTGATAGATAATAAAATATTAGAACAAATAAATACTTTCAGATAGAAGAAAAAAACAGACACCAAAATATCAAACTTTGTCAAAGTAAATGGCATAATAAATAATATATTTAAGCCATCCCTAGTACAAAAAAAAACACTAGAATCAGACTATATAATGTCTTGTCAAAACCAACTCTACTATACAGAAGTGAAACATGGATCATAAAAAGGAAAGATGAAAAATGAATTCAAACAGCAGAAATGAAGTTTCTCAGAAAAACAGCTGGACATACCAAGTGGGACCATAAAACAAATGAAGAAATTTTACAATCCCTGCAAATAAAATCAATTAATTACTACATAAGACAGTATAAACAAAAATGGCTAGAACATTTAAATCGAATGGACAACAGCAGACTACCAAAATATTATACAGATACAAAATAAGTGGAAAAAGAAGAATCGGAAGACCAAGAAAGAGATGGCATGAGACTGGAACAGGCTACTTGGCCTAAAACCTAAATTATGAAGATGATGATAGATACTGTGTTAATGGATAGAGTGGGTTACCCACGATAAGTTTTTTGACACCATGGAGTACTCATATAAATAATAATACTAAGTAACAAAATCACTAAAAAATGTTTTAGTTTTCTTTACATATCCTTTCAATTTAAAATTTTTTTTTGCTAGCAAAGAAAACTGAAAAGGCTGGACGTATCTGACCTGTAGCCTAGCATGGTATGTTGAATTTGCCTATCCAATTAAGTAATCCTCTGATTTATGGGAATGAAGCCTGACAGCTGCTTTTGCCTCAGAATTTGAAATCACGGCATTATCTCAAGTCACTCTCTATTTGTTGTAATTTACTGCTATGAAGTAACACATGTACTCTCTGCTTAACCAAAACATCAGCATACCATGGCAGGCTACAGTACAGCCTTTTTAATTTTCTTTACCCCCAATTTTAACATTCGTAAACCTCATGTGTATTAAGATGCCTACAAACCTTGCCTTCAAAATATAAGTCAGACAATATATATATATATATATTATTTAATTTATTAAATTATTTTATTTATTTTTTTTTGAAAACAGTAGTTTCCTCTTTAAGTTTTCTATGCGAGTGTTAGCATTCAGGGATGTGTGAATAGAACTAATCTCAGGTGTTATCGAATGAGAGAGGAAAGGATAGCAAAACAGGGGAAGACCAAGATATAGGTGGACTGAAAAATTGAGAACTGTCTTAGAAGACCAAAATACAAAATGTCAATATCAGAGTCCTGTTAGATAAGAAATAAATTTGGGTGAAAATTGTCAATAAGAAGTTAGTAACAATATAATCTTTTCATCGTTGAGCTATATTTGGTCACTCAATTAGATAATTAAACTGAAATATATATATAAAAAAAAAAAGCTAATGCCGTTTTATTCCTGTATAGGGAGTAGGCGAGGCCGTTTTAGCACTATCTAACTTTTGGAGACTGAGTGGGCAGTTCAATCTCCATTCGTACCCAATCAGAGATAGCTGGCCCAAGGCTATCACTAATTAAGCAGCACGCAGTGAAGAGAATGGCTTAACAAGTGCCACCATCTCGTAGTCCCTAACCCTAACACAATATATTTAATGTCTGAAATAGCGTGGGTTCTATGGTCGATTTTCTTGAGTTTCCGGGACGAAAAACCAGAGTTTCCGGGAGAAAAAACCCGCTTGCCCGTGCCAGAGATTGACTAACTCAGGAACTGGTCGAAGAAAGGCTTAGAAAAATTTCCTCTAGTCACTGACTAGACTCGAAACCAAGTCTTCCTTCGTACAGCCAAGCGCCGTGGTACAAACGCCACATCCACCGAGCTACACAGACCTCTGAAATACATATTGATCTTTAATTGACCAGTGATTTATAAACATACAACATACAAACATTAATTTCGCTTAAAACTACAGAGCGTGCTCACACAACAGTGACTAATACAACATGTTCCATGCGTGTAATGTTGCATGCCTATTTTAATTTTTGATTATATTATGGTGTTACTCCATTTTCTCTGTACTAGTCACTTTGAGTTTTCTCTTACCATTATAAGCCCTGAAGAAGCCAAACAGCTCCGTCGGCGAAACTTGTTGCTGTTGTATGGTTATAAATCACTGATCAATTAAAGATCAATATATTTCAGTTTAATATAATCTTTTCACATATTACTATTCACATGTTGTATACCCCTTGAAGGTAGATTTATTAATATGAATTTCTCATTCTAAAAAAACAATGGCTTTGGAGCCTTGCTCAAAAGTTAAAGAACCAAAGTAATACCCACATTTACTTTTAATGGTAACTATTCAAAATATTATGAATTTGATGTCTACAGAACAATGTAAACATAGAATGACTATTCATTTAATGGACAACAGAAAGTAGGATAGCAAATTATTTTGTGATTCTTCAATTTCTGCATAAAAATCTCATTCTTATTCAATACTTGAAAGATGACTGAATTTTTGTGCTGTTTATTAATCTGTTTTCAAGGAAGATTATCTATACTAGCATTGCCAAACTTATTGTTCAATCCCAGAAGAAACAAAATTTCCATAAAAAACACATGTTCATCATGTGTTTTTTATGGAAATGATCAGGTGGTTTTTTGACAGCTGATACAACAGCATATTAATTGGATTCATAGTTTGCTAAAGTGAATTTCCTGCGTAATAACATTGGGCCTACAAGGCTTTTGTTGTGGCTTCTTCAGTTGTTAGTTATAATAGTGTTTACTACAAAAGATAACTGTACACTACATGGACAGCAAAGCGTACCTCAATGCCCTGGATAACATATTCCACAACGACACTTCAAAGAATTATAAGTCACAATAAAATCTTGTCACACATCACAAAACAAGTCTACTATCGCTTAGTTTGAGTGATGAAAACAACATGTCTCTAGGACTAGTCATCTCAGAACCTTCTCAAACAACACTTATGGAATGAAATAATTATCATCTATGGAGACCAGTATCACTCATGCAAATTCTACAGGGAGGTAAATTTCTCATTACACTAATTTGAAATATGAGAAAAGTTTACCACAGACTAAATACTCTCAATACATGTCTAAGACAGGCTTAGTAGATCCTATGTATAAAGTTTTTTTTTTTTTGCATTTATTCACAGTTCCAACATAGTGTACTATAATAATGCATATTACCTCAATATTAAAGATATTAATAATTTTTTTAGAAACAAAGAGAAACACTTATGCAGCTATAAAAACTTATTAGTTATTTGCAATATGTCTTGCACATGTATGTTGTAGGCATATATACACAGAGAGAGAGGGGGGGGGGGGTGTCATGAATATACCAGATGGTACATTCCTGATATTCAAATTAAATGTCAGCAAGTTGCTTTTTGGCATGATACAATGTCAAGCTTACCCTAATCAAAATTAAATGGGACTCTGCACCAGCATTAAAGACTATTTATTTTTGGATAGAGTTTAAACATGGTCGTAAGTCCATCGAAGATGAAGTGTGCTGCATTGTATTCGAATTAGAATATATGAGAGTTGTTTGAAAAGTCTGGTAAATTTCCAATATATTTGGAACACAATTCATTTATCAGTTTTAAAATTTTAGCCATGGGAGACATGTAGTTCTCATTTGGCAAACATTTAAAATGACCATGTTTGCATTTTTCATAAAAAATGGAGAAAAATGAGTTTTGTGCAGTGATAAAATACTTTTATTTGAAGAAGTGGATGGCCATGCAGATCAAAGTTGAGTTAGATGCAGTTTATGGGGACTCTGCACCAGCATTAAAGACTATTTATTTTTGGAAAACAAGTTTAAACGTGGTTGTAAGTCCATCGAAGATGAAGTGTGCTCCAGAAGCCCGACTAAGGTCACTACAAAGGAAATGATTGACAAAATCCATGCTATCGTTATGGAAGACCGCCGAGTGAAAGTGCACGAGATTGCTGAGATCGTAAGCATCTAAACTGAATGTGTATAATATCCTGCACGAAAAATTTCACATGAAAAAGCTGTGTGCACAATGGGTGCTGCAATTTTTGACTGTCAATCAAAAAAACACGCAAAAAGACATTTCAACGTAGTGTTTGGTGATGTTTAATCACAATTCGGGATTTTTTGCATCAGTTCATTACTGCAGACGAAACCTGGATCCACCACTATATACCTGAGTCCAAGCAGCAGTCAAAACAGTGGACAATGCCCAGTGAAAGAGCACCAAAAAACTAAGACCATTTTATCAGCTGTGAAGGTGATGGCCACTGTTTTTTGGGATTCCCAAGGAATTATCTTGATAGACTATTTGGAAAAGGGTAAGACAATAATAAGAGTCTATTATGCATCATTGTTGGACCGTTTAAAAGAAGAGCTGAAGGGAAAAAAAACGGCCAAGATTGGTGCACAAAATACTGCTCTTTCATCAAGACAATGCACCGTCCCACACATCAGCCATCGCAATGGCAAAATTGCACGAACTGAGGTTCAAATTAGTTCCAGATCCACCGTATTCTCCGGACTTGGCCCCCCCTGTGACTTCTTGTTCCCAACCTTAAAAATTTTGGCTCAGTGAGAAAACATTTTCTTCGAACGAGTATATCATCAAGGCTGTCAATGACTATTTTGCAAAATTTAACCAATCCTACTTTTTAGATGGGATAAAAAAATTGGAAAGTCACCGGACCAAATGTGTAGACCTCAATGGAGACTATGTTGGGAAATAAAGATGCTTTTTTCCATAAAAAATGTGTTTAACTTATTTTTTTTTTTTTTACCAAACTTTTCAAACAACCCTTGTATAAGGAGTAAAAGCTTATCTGTCTAAAAAGCAGGTATGTGCAACTATCATGTTTTAGCTATGTAAATTACAGTTTGGTGAATAAAAGAAAGAGGAGAGGTGATATGATAGATATTTAAGCTGAGAGAATTTTATTGGATTAATACAAAGGGATTATACAAAGAGAAGCCATCCCTAGAAGTTGTGTAAGGAAGTGTTGAAAAAGGGCATAAGTAGTTAATTTATTACATGAATTGTGGATAAATGGAACACATTAACAAAATGCATTGTGAATGCAGGGAGTGTTAAGGATTTTAATATTCAATATGATAAATACACTGGAGGTTGAGTGAACCTCCCTGAGATGAGTATGTTGACTCTACAGTTTGTATGATAATAATAAAAATAGTCAATTGAATGTTATACAACCATTTGTTTGTGTTGTGTAATAAGATATTTTGAAAAGGATATTTGAGATCAACCTCTGAATATTCTAGTGTTTTAGATGTTAAAACGAAAAAAAAATCCAAGGAAAAAAGCATTTTTTTGCTGATTAGTTATAATTTAATACACTTCAAATTAACCAAAACAAAGTCAACTGGGAAGCATGTTGCATTGAAATTAAAACATTTCAGTAAAAAAAATAAAAAATAAAAAATTTCAAAATAACATGAAAAGCATACACAGGGCAATGAGACTACATTAAAATGTGTGCCAAATTATCAGAAAATCAAATACTATTTAGAATTACTGAACAGTATTTAGAAATATTATTTACAGTAGGATCCACTGAAGGGAGAGGAATAAGTCGGGATCATTTCATTAATTTTTCCTCTAACAATCTGCTAGCAGTTTGTTAGAGGAAACACTGCAAATGCCAGAAAGTTATTTTCCAGTTCAATCAGAGGCAGAAGGTACTAATTACTTGAGTGGGTGGGTGGTCATTGGTCTTCTGCCCAATATATGTAGTTTTTGGGATCAAGAAATAGGGCAAATTCCAATTCATGTATTGTTTGTCATCAAAGATATATAATAAATTAATAAATTCCTTTCTTTCTGAGTGATGAACATAAAAACAATCTGATGTAAAACTTTCTCATTTCCCAATTTTTACCTTGCATACTAGTCTCAATGACCTGTCATGGCAAGAAACTTGGCTTCTTTGAATGCCACTTAATTTTGTGACAGGGCAGTTGATCCCATTTGTATAATGTATTATGGAAGCCAATTATGTGCGATCTTCTGGCTGGTTTCTCCTCCTTGAGAGATGAAAATCTCAAGTCCCTACCCCCACTCTTAGAGGAAAAAACCTACCACCCCACAAGGTCAGTCAAGTTGCCCCTAGCTGAAAATCCCCGATAAAGGTTTGTGTGCTAGATGGGATTTAAATCCAGGTCTTTCCCAACAAAGGCATCATTGAAAAAAATTGAGCTATGAAGGTTCTTAAGCATATATAACTTACTTCCTTTAATTGAAAATTGAATTTAGGGGATCACATTCCCTCTGAATTTCTCATCTCCTCCTCTCTGCATTTTATATATATTATATATATATTTTTTTTAATCCAATTTCTTCTTATGTCATGATAAGAACTTCTGTTTTTATACTTCTTTATGAAAAACTTAACTTTCTGAGGATGCTGCAAGCACTATTTATATTTTCAGTATGAATGTGTTATTTACTTTAGCTTTGTAGCTCTTTAAAGGAGAATACTGCACAGTTAAAAGATAGAGAATGATTATAGGAAGAACTTTATAAAAATTATAAGAAATAGTCTCAAAATGTGTGCAAAATAAAACTGATTTTCTATGAGCTACATTTGATTACTGCAGGTTTATATAAATATTCATATTTCCCAAGGAAGAGAAAGCAAAATAGAAAATAGGTTTTAATATTATGAGTATTAGTTTTTTTTTATTATTCCATTTGCAATTTAACTTAAACGTATGCAATGGAATAAAACTAAACAATGAAAAATGGTATAAACTGTTTCTGAAATACTTACCAATCCACTTGATATAAGAATTCAGAAGGGATATCACTCCTTTAATGTCCCACACATATGGATATAAATCATACAATAAAGACCTATTTGGACAAAATGTCAGACGAACTAATAACCTGCCAACAGCATGAGTCATCTGATCAAATTTTGCTGCTCTTTCATACCATTCTTGAACTTCTGGGTTATCTGGTTCATTAGTTTTTTTCCTTCTATGTTCAGATACAATATGTCCATGAGTCTTTAACCAATAAAATTCTTGTAAAAACTGAAGACCTTGTCTTCCGTGTTCAAAGGGTAAATAAAACAAGTCAACTAATAAAGCAATTTCTTCATAAGTCAATTGTTTTGATTCATTGTCTTCATTACTGAGGTTTACACTATCAACTGGTTCAGTCTGCATATCTTCAGCTCCATCTTGATCTTTAGGTTGATCAGAATGATTAGAATCATCTTTTCCATCATTTTCTGAAACACATGACTGTTCTAACTGAGATTCAGGTTTTGGTGAAGTGACTGGAGATGGATTACAGTCCATTGGCTCAAGAATAGTCTCCTCTTTTGGTTCAGGAGGTTGTACAGGGGAAACTAATGAATTCACAAGTTCACTTGAAAGAGGATGAAATGTGGAATCCTCCGCATCTAATGGACTAATTATATTAGGACTAGTCAAACCTGGTGGAGGTAATGAACTTGCTGCCATAGTAATAGCCATGCATGTATTCACGACTGGGTTTGGACATGCAGGAATAGGAGTAGGCACAAAAGGTGCTGGAACTGCTCTTCCATATGCATTTTTAGCCCTGTAAAACTCCACCAGCCAATCTGTTATTGCAGCCTTTAAAGCTTTCTTAGGATGATATGTATTTGGTCCTATGTGAGAAGGAATGTCCTCTACTGAGCCATTCTCACTTTCTGCTTCCAATTTGATATCAGCAGTTACAGAATCATCTGTTAAAAAAAAAAAAAAAAAAATCGAATAAGACAATCCCATTAATTACTAAATTAAATTATAAATTATTAAAATTATAATTACAACACCTTTGAATTCCATATATATTGAGAGTGATACCTGGCATTAGTCAAATTTCAGAAATCAAGCAATGTGATACATGAGTGATATAAAGGATGTGGACATAATGGATATAAAGAAACCACCATCCAGAAAATAACTGGTAATTATCATACCCTACCTTAAAGGGACTTTTTAACAAACAACAATTCTCCACAAATACAATCTGTAAACTACTTTCAAATCTGCATGAAAGTTATCTTCTTTCCTATTATGTACTAAAGATAAATTCCCTCCACTATCCTTATCTGGTGTCAATTAAGTATCCTGTTCATATCGACTGTGCTATTTCAGGGAGACAGGCTGTTTTGCTAAGATTACATAAGATTTCGAGAATCAGAGGTATCACGCCTTGTTTCTCATTTCATCAACACTAGACAGAGTACACTGGAATCAGACAAAGATGTTGCATTATACATACACCCTCTGTACAAAAAGAATCCGACCTTTTGATAGAAAATAAAACACAGGCCAATTATTATTCAAATAATTTATTTCAATCAATATACTCTCCCTCAGCTTCGATATAGCGTTTGGCACGGTCAGTTAATTCGTTAAATGACTTTTTTATATCGTATTTTGGGATACTGTTCAGGGTCGTGGCTACTGCCGCGTGAACATTTTCAATGGTGTCGTATCGCTTTCCTTTCATCTCTCATTGTTATTATGGTGCTATTCTTACTAGGAAATTACTAAAGCAAATTTTCCATTATAACAAACTATTCTGGCAGTGTCTTGTATGATTGCTATAATGAAAGCAGACTGTACTGATTTTTAACTGGGATTTATTTTGTATCCCTAAACTTAGATAAATCTGACGAATGAATACTTATTTTATTTTGCAATACAATAAGAAGACAATTTCATTTCAGTAAGAAAGTAATTATAACGACAGCTTTATGAAGTAGCCTTATGACAACACTAATAATACATTGTTTAGAAACACTTCAGTGCACTGTACCTAGGGATTGCAAATTTACCAACTTTTTCAATTAATGAAAAATTTCAATTTACCAACTTTTTTCAATTTTACCGAATTTATAAAAAATTCGGTAAAATTTTTTATAAATAGTTTACCAGCAACTTCTTATATTTTTTTAAATATAAGAAGTTGCTGAAAAACATACTGAAAGACGGTCAATAAATATTAATAAACAAAAATTTTACCAAACCATTTTTATATTTTTTTAAAAAAAAAAGTCATACTAAAAGACAGTCAATATATATTAATAAACAAAAATTTTACTGAACTTAAAATTAAATAAACAATAAAAAATTCTTCTAAAGAAAAAATGTAATACCATTATTAATACAAATGATAAACAAAATTTTTATTTCAAAATATAAATAGCAACTTGAAAGGTAAAGAAAACACGAATATAACTCAAAAATATGTGAACCTAATTTTTGGTCATATTTAGGGAATACAAATTAATCCAGCAGTGGAAAAAGTTATCAGATTATACTTGTTAGTCTGGTGGTCAATTATACAATGAATTCATTTTTAAATATTTTCCTTTTATTTTTTCTGATTGACAATATGTTAGTTCCTTTCCAACAACTTGTATAAGGTCTTCATCACTTTTTTTTGCTTCTGAGGTCAGTTTTTTTTTTTTTTTAATATATATATCACCAACTGAGGCCTTTTTTTCCATTGTTATAACTCAACCGATATCAAAGGAAATGAATCTGCAGCATCCTCAGACATGGAATCACTAACTTCAGTTGTTTTTTCTTTTTACACACACAAATGTATGTATAAAAGCATTTCCATAGTCCATGATTATCTTTTTTTAGTGTATATTGTATATATTATACACATTATATTTATTAAATATATATCAAAAATCTGCGCAGCATATACCTGATCAGGTATATGTCCCAGATGGATGCACAGCATATGTCATAGCACCCAGTGTCAATGATGGTTTAGTGGTGGGGGTGATGGATTCATTAAAAACCTGATTGAATAAGAACCTCTGCCAAAGTGTATCAAGACACTGGGCTGGAATTTATAGTACGGCCTCTGAAGAGTACCTTGTTTCACAGTAGGGAGTGGACTTTCCTCTGCACACAAGGCGAGAACCACATAACAGTAGTTCAAGGTGAATGTGCCTGACCATATATCACCATCTGATTGGCTGTTTGGAAGTCCTGATCTGAATCTGTTGGACTTCAAATTGTGATTGGAGTTTCAGAGAGTAGCAATAAATGACAACCCAACAATGACAGCCTGAAGATGAATTTGGAGTAAGTGATGGCAGTATTTCCACTGGACGTTGTGCATGCTGCCATCGTATGTGGCCTCAAAGACTTCAGGCATGCATGAAGGCAAAAGGGGAGGGGGGCATTTCAAACTGAGTGCTGCTATACATGCATGTCATATATATGGTTTTTATGTGCTGATAGCTGTAAACGATTTACTGATAGATTAAAGATTTATGTGCTGTTCGAGTTGTAACGGTATTTATGGCTAGACTAGGTATTGGTATCACATATCTTTTGCTTCTTCTGTTACCAAATGCTGTATCTACAATATCAGCACTTGGTTAGAACTTTGTTAGGGGCCATGAAACATTTGTAGATGAAGAATTCATGCTCAAGTGGATTTTGGTTTGGCACCAGAGCTCCTCATCCACCACAGAGCCAACATGGATCTTCCACATCTCAATAACAACAACCATATATTAACAATATATTTTGTGCAAATTCCCTTAAATTAATTTGTTTTGCATGGTTTACTTTAATGAAATGGCTGGAATATCTTGTATAGGTGGATGATGTCCTAGCAATATATCTAATCATCATCATCATCGTTCTTATGAAATTCCTCATATGTACCCTCAAGAGATGTACAAGATACTTGGCATTGAATGAAAATGCCAAGATCCTTATTAATATCCTATTTGCCTCTGATATCATCTGTTCATTCCCCTAATTTTATTCAGAACTTTCATATCTGTGTGTTAAGTCTTTCATCAAACAACTGATTTCTAACCCAACTCACATCAAGTTACAACTGGCTTGAAGACTATCCTGATTGGCTGAGTGGTTAGCATCCCCCCCCCCTCCAACCAACAGATGGCAGGTCCAAATCTAGCTGTGAGAATGAATGCTTGTGATTGTCTTTAGGTGGGAGATTTTTTATTGCTGGGTATGAGACCACCACCACACTTATTGGAAATGTGACTTGAAAAAGTCGCATGTTTGGTCTCTAGAGCACGGTTTCCAGATTATGTAAAAATCATTTTCATTAATTTTCATTCATTTTAAAGGCCCATCTTTCCTAACTGGGTTGTGGGGGCAGCAGCTGCAAGAGGGACTTCCAATGGTCATCGTCCTCTGCCATCAAGCTCAAGTGTTCTGGCGGGACTCCCAAACATGCCCACCCAAGGTTTTGGACATAATCTATCCAGCGAGTCCTTGGCCTTCCACGTGGCCTCCCACCTTCTGGCTTGGCCAAGAGGGCCTGCTGGGGAAGCCTCTCTTGTGGCATCCTGACCAGGTGCCCGTACCAACGTAACTGTGATCCCTCAATACTCGATCGTTGCTTCTCTGTGTTGAGAGATCACAGTTATGTTGGTACCCTCGAAGGAACCTCATTTCAGCCACTTGGATTCGTGTCTGCATTCTTTAGGTCATTACCCAACTCTCATGAACATGGGTAAGGATGGGGACATAGACTGTATTGGAGACAGCCAGCTTTTCCGCTTCAATACTACCGAATGGCTAAGCTCCCGCAATATTGCGCTTGCTGAGCCATTCCAAGTATTTAGCTTTACGTCCCACTTTCCATCACTCGTGAATATGGACCCAAGGTATTTAAACTTCTCCACCTGCCTCAGTGGGACTCCACTCACATGTAGAGTGCACTAGGATAGTTGTCTTGACACCACAAATGTTTCAGTTTTGGCCACACTGATCTTCATTCCAGCTTCTGCACAAACAGCTACAAACCTATCCAGGGTCTGCTGGAGGTCATCTGTGAAAGAGCTAAGCAGAACTAGGTCATCTGCAAAAAGCAGACGTCCAATGCTACATCTTCCAATTCTCACTGCCTATATTTAATTTAATTTGTTATCTTCCCTAAAAACGATATCAAAATAAATATTTTATTTGTTCTAC
The DNA here is from genome assembly GCF_054136105.1 of Typopeltis vanoorti. Taxonomy (NCBI): domain Eukaryota; kingdom Metazoa; phylum Arthropoda; class Arachnida; order Uropygi; family Thelyphonidae; genus Typopeltis; species Typopeltis vanoorti. The sequence continues at coordinate 42,330,807 of NC_143553.1, forward strand.
AGATTCACCAATGAGAATGCAGCTAATATTTTCCCATGTTATGAAGGTTATTGAACAAGAAATAAAGGAAAACATGCTGTAAAAGGAATTGAGATGATAAACGTGGCATAACTGAAGATATAATGGCACCAACATGTATGAAGATATTCTTTATGTCTGGAGTAAACACTTTATTATTTCTTGGATATCTCTGGTTCATCGGTTTTCTCACATGGAGTCAAAGACTTATCAGGGAGACCCATTCAACCATTGTTTTATATGATACTTGTGTTTCTCCTTGAACTTGTTCACTGATGAAGCACTTGTAACCAACTCTGGTAAAATACTCTAACAAAAAATTTAGTTCTAACGCACTTGCTAACCACAGACTTATACAATTTTCCCTTATCTTCCTTCCTGCCATGTACTGAACTTTGGTTGTCAATCCTATAAACAGTCTTTAATAACTTATGGTTCTATCATGCACTTTCTTATTTGGCTATTAGCTTTTTGAAGTTCATAGACCTTCAATCTATTCTCATAAGATGCATTCCACCGATGTGCCAAAATCTTGGCTGCTTGCCTCTGGTTCCTTTCCACCTCTTCGTAGAATCCAGGAAACAGATCAGAATGCAATTGTTCAGGTGTGGCCTCATTACAGCCTTATAAAAGGGAATAATGGCATCTTTATCTCTGCATGTCTGTGGGTGTTTTTCAACAGCCAAATAACCTGATGTGCTGTTTTGGCCAACTTTGCAATATGTCCATTAAACTTCAACTCCCTGTCCAACATAACTCCCAAATCCCTAGCCTCAACAATTTCCTGCAGCTCAGTTCTATCAATATAATACATAGCTCATCGCACAGTGCATGACCTTACACATGGACAAGTTAAATTAGTAGTCCACTTACCATTGTCCACACTGGCAGTTCATTTAAGTAATCCTGCAGGATCTTTACATGTTCATAGACTATCGCTCTTCCCGGCTTTGCTTCATCAGTAAATAACTGAATATTTCCCCTTAAGGTATTTCTTATATCACTGATGCACAAATTAAATAGCACAGGAACAACTGAGACCTGTGGTGCACTACAAGTCAATTGCCTTTTCCCAGACTAAACTTCAATCATACACCACTCTTTGATACCTATCCATCAACCACTTCTCTTATCAACATACCCAGATTCATATCCATCCCCATTTGCTCCAATTTATGCAACAGAGTTCTGTGTAGAATCCTGTCAAATGCAATTTTTTTTTTTTTTGAGGGGGGGGGGGGTTTCACGTGAGACAATTTTATTTGTCGAGGATTCTTTTATTTATGTTAAATTAGTCATTTTCATTACTTAATAATTAGTTTTTAACAACTATACTTACAACTAAAATAAACAAAATATAAATATAACAAAACCATTACATTTCCTTATCATACTATAATTCAAATTCTTAAAAATAAAACAATAAAATGCATCGTAAGGTGATTGCTTTATTGGTTATTGCTTATGGCTGCATCTCAGCAGCAGGCACCACACAGTCAGTACACATTTGTGAAAACATTATTTTTTCTCCCTTTCTAATTTTGCATATAACTAAGGCCATCGAGAGGGTTTTAGGATTATGGTAATAATATTTCTGCAGTTCCCTATTATATTAGGATTAATCCGTTTTTCTCAACCCTTTTGATGAGTGTATAAAAATTAGCAAGCATGATTCTGTTTTTACCCTAAAAAATGCTAAAATGTCTGATTCATTATTAGTTTATTTTTATTTTTATTTTTTAATCTTTTACACATTTATATGATTTGGGTCGTTATTGAAACCATTGAAAACATTTATTGCATTCTTTATCTATGGTTAGTCTAGAGCAGGGGTCAGGCAACTTTTGGCAAGCATGCCAAACGGGGCAAGCCAAGGACTTTTTTCTGGCACACAACCCAGGGCTCACGTTAAAAATTAATTAAATAACTACATTTCAAACATCTTCGCTAACTTGTATATTTTAACTTAATATAATACAATTTTATTAAGTACAGCTACTAAATAAAAATGCAATACAGAAGCAAACCCAACCAACTGTTTTAGTAATAATAAGTAATAAGAAACAAAGATCCTATTTACAAGCCATCTATCTCCGAGATATACCGATGTACAAGTTTCGTCCAGTTCAGTTGTTGCATCATTCGCCAGGCAGTCAGACATGGCTTGACTCCTTTACCATCATTTGATATATCTTTTCGTGTTTCGTAAAGAACGTATTCATTTTCTAAACTGTGTGTATATATATATATATGTGGATTTGGATTTTATTAAATTGCAAGTCATTAAAATATGGATTGGAAGTATTTGTTATTAATTAATATGTTTAACTTATTAGATATAAAAGCAAATTTCCTTTATATTGCCATAAACATACCGTATTTATTCGAATATAACTTGCACTTTTTCCCCAAAAAATTAAAGCTAAAAATCATGGTGTGAGATATATGTGGGGATTTTTGGAAATTTAAGTTGTCAATTTTTTTCGTAAAACCCTCGCATATATCTCGCACCACGATTGCTATTGCTATTTCCTGCCTAGAGAACAGTTTCCTCGTGTTCCTATCCAAATAGCACCATCTTCTTTCCCATTATTTCAAGCAAAAATTACCAGTAATTCACAAGACTTGAGATACTTAATAAAAATCCTTCAAGAATGACTAATGAACACACTATGGTACTAGGCCAGTAAAGACAGAGCAGCTATGAAGACGCGCATATGATTGGTGCAGTATTAACAAAAGATCACACGAGTCAAACATAAAAGCAAGCCGACAACTTTTGAATTGAAATGCTAATTTCCTTCAACAAAATTCAATATCTGAAACTGCCATGAAAACATTTACTATATATATTTCTTAGTTTTCACATGTTTACAAATTTCAACACTTTCTGTTTATTTTTATTGCTGCCTTGGTTTGAAGTGAGGGGACAGACTCCCGCACATCTAGTTTTTAGTTAGATACTGTTTGCTGGTGCAACATATGGTTTTGCTTGAGTCTAAATAGCATAGTTTCTGTGGGAAGGGAACATGTGATTCATTAGTAAGTGCCATTTTTATCCCAGTTGTCTCCAATTGCACTATTTATTGAGAAATATATTACACAGACTACAAATGTCTCTGTACCTTATTCAATGATACAATAAAATGACCTTTTACTTCTGTCTGCAGTCACTATTGGCAATTGGGTAGGGCATATGCTTTACCACGGGAAGCGAGTTACTATCAACCTAAAATGTATTTAAACTTTTTTTTTTTTTTCCCTGTGTGCGGTATATGCAAAACTTTTCAATTTCTTTTTTGTAAAGTAAAATCAGGGTTGCAAGTTATACGCGAGGGAGAGTTATATTCGAGTAAATACAGTAAGTTATTTTTAAAGCTATGTGATTAGATTGAATGCATACCCTTCTCTTTTATTTGAATGTGTCGGATTATGATGAGATTTTCCGAGTCGAAATTATAGTTTTTGTCAGTGTCTATATGTCTCTGTCAACATTTTTACACCCCATAATCCAATTTTTATTAAAGTTAAAAGCTGTATGAAGAAAGCAATTATTTAATTGCTTTCTTTTATATATATATATATATATATTTATTTATTTATTTGCTACTTGCTCTTTACAGATTGAGCAGAATGTCACAACCACCAGCAAAGAAACATAGACATTCAAATGAAAAGGATATTAGACAATTTAAAGAATACTGGACTGAAAAAAGTGGCATGATTAAGAAAGACAAAGATTATGCATTTTATGTTCCAAATCAGTTGTTTCCAAGACTTCTTCTGTAATGAGACCATTCGAAACTGTTCATAAGAAATTAAGTAATAAAAGTGAGTGAGAACAGAGAGAATTAATTTCTCGTGAACTGAGCAAGACAAAAAAAAAAAAAAAAACAGTCCGATACGTTGATGAAATTTATTTCAGGTAGACCTAGTTCCAACTTAGTTGCTGCTAGTTTTGAGGTTTCAAAAGTTATTGCCCAACATGGAAAACCACTCAGCAATGGGGAGTATATTAAAAAAGCATGGCTAGAATGTGCTCCTTTCCTTTTTGACAATCTTTCAGAAAAGGTAAAAATTATTCAGTGTATTAAAGAATTGTCTGTGAGTAGAAAAACAATTAAGGATAGGATATTTAAGTTGGAAAGGAATACAGCAGAACAATTAACAAAAGTTTGGCTTCATGTAAGTTCTTTTCTATTTCTGTTGATGAGAGCGCAGACATTACATCATCAGCTAGGCTGGCAATCTTTGCTTGATTTTGTAGGGATGATGAAGTATGCAGAGAGAGGATTAACCTTGTAACACTACCTGAGCGTGTCAGTGGGGTTGAAATATGCAAAGCAGTTATGAATGAATTATCTATTCGGCAAATTGATATTTCAAAAGTGGTATCCGTCACAACAGATGGTGCACCCAGCATGACTGGTAAGGAAGCAGGATTTGTAAATTTGTTTGCAAAATATGGTGGTCATCCACTGATAGGTTTTCATTGCATCCTACATGAGGAAAATTTATGTGCAAACGCTGGCAAGGAACTTCAAGAAGTGATGCAAACAGTAACCAAGGTTGTTAATTACATTTCTGCACCTGCTATGAATAAAAGACAATTTCAGAATCTATTGAATAAGGTGGATTCGGTGAACAAATAATTAATAATGTACAACAATGTTCATTGGCTTAGTCGAGGTCTTGTTCAGAAACGATTTGTTGAATGCCTGGATGAAATCTATTTTTGAATAATCAACAAATGTCTTATAAAGAAATGTACGACATCGTGTAGGTTTGTAAAATGATGTTTTCTGCAGAATTTTGAAAACATTTAAATGACTTGAACCTTACACTACAGAACACGAAAACATCTTCAAATAAACTTGCAGATGTTTTTGTGGATAAATATGGATGATTTTGAAATACAGTTGATTTGATTTTCAAAGTAACTCAATTTGGAGGCAGAAATTTGTTCATTTCAGAGTTGACTTGGAAAATATTGAAAAGGAGTGATTAGAGATGGGAGTAACAGAGAGAGAAGTGCGGAAAAAGAGGTACGAAGAACTTCGAATGCTATTTCCGAAATTTTTGTATGTTTAAAAACCCTTGCAACAGTATTATTATCCATTTTTGTATCTACATATTCTTGTGAATCATTGTTCTCAGTGATGAACTTTGTTAAGTCTCGTAACAGGAGTAGCCTTACAGATGAAATTAGTAGTGCATGCATATCTCTACAGGTTACAAAATATAAACCTGATATAAATTATCTGTCACTAGTGATGCAGCAATGGCAGAAGTCTCATTGATGCTAAATAAATAAATGCCCACCAGTTTTCTTTCTCTAGTTTTGATTTAAGGTTATCTACTAAAAATGGCCAAGATTAATTTCTGTTTAATATGATGGTATAACATGACAAAATTATATGCCGGCTAAGGTGTCGCCTGGTTAAATAATGTCCCTGTTGTTTTCACCAGAGTTCCAGGGCGAACAGTGAAAAGTCGGCTACTGGAACAAATCTAAAAACACACCCCAATTCAACATCACCAGAGTTAAAGATCGGTACTATCAATATAAGAAGCCTGAATGGCAAAGAAATGGAGCTAGCTGAGGAATTAGATAAGTACCAGATCGACATAATAGGGGTGACTGAAACAAAAAAGACAAAAACTGGTGAGCTCTTTCTGAGCAATAAATACAAAATGTTATATTCAGGCAATGACAATCAAGAAAAAGGAGGAGTAGCCATAGTATTGTAGACTAAAATACATCAAGCAAAATACGAGGCTAATCTTCTTGAATGGCAGGCAGTCTCAAGTACAGTGATGTGGGTAAATATCAGAATGGGGGAACTGGACAATGAGACTTATTTGTGCCTATGGTCCCACAGAAGGTTCTACTAAGGTAGAAGTGGAGGAATTTTTTGAGGCTTTCGAGAAAGCAACTGACACAATGAAAAAGGAAAAGTTGGTCCTTGTTGGGGATCTAAATTGCAGAGTAGGAAATGATTGTGAGACATACAAAAATTTTTGAGAAAATTTGGAGAAAAGAGCAAAGATAATAATAATGGCAAATGCCTGTTGGATTTCTGCTCGGGACATGGACTGGTTATTACTAACACCATGTTCCAACATAAAAATGTGCACAAATTCACATGGAGAGAAGAGGCAAGGAATAAGAAGTCTCATTGACTATGTTATTGTTGATAGTGATGTTTTCTCCCTGGCACAGGACACCAGAGTGTACAGAGGATTGGAAATTGGAAGTGATCACTATTTAGTCTTGAGCAGGATAAAATTGAATTTCATATTGAAAAGAATAACATGTAAAAAAGTTTTAAAGCGAATAAAAGTTGGTCAGCTCTCAGATGCGAACTGTACACTAAAATACGCAAAGATTATTGAAGAAAAAATGAAAGAGTTTGAGAACAGAACCAAACTTGGAGATTCAGTGGCAAGCCTTGAAGAAAAACCCTGACTGATTCGGCCAGAGAGTCATGTGGTGAGGTTGTCTGCAAGGATAGCAAAATCATAACTCCATGGTGGACACAGGAAGTTAAAGAGGTAGTGAAGGAAAAGACGAAAGCATATCAAAAGTTCCTGTCAAATAAGTCAGCTTGTGCTCTCAGAGAATACAGAGACAAATGTAAGAAAGCTAAACACTGTGTAAAACTTGCTAAACAAAAGTCATGGGAATACTTTGGCAAGAACATAGAAAATAAATATCAAGAAGGTGGCAAAATATTCTAGGGGTTGTCGAAGAAGCTTAGAAATGGAGGAAAGAGTGCTGTAAGAGGAGTTAGAGATGATAAAGGTGACATGAAAACGGGAGAAAAAGATATCCTTGAAGTATGGAGTAATTACTTTGAAAAACTGCTAAATGAAACAAGCAGTGATGATAGCACAGTGGTAAAAAACATTGACCAGGCATACAGTCAGGAATAAACATCCATACTTGAAGAAAAATCCATCAAAGGCTTGAAATGTGGAAAGGCAGCAGGAGTAGATGATATTCGACCAGAAATGCTGAAGTATGGTGGTATAAAAGTCTTACAGTGGCTGCACTGCATAGTTCAGAAAGCCTGGACAGAGGGACGAATTCCTGATGATTGGAGTAGACCTCTCATAGTACCCATATATGAAAAGTGAAATAAAACTGAATTGGAGAATTACAGAGGTATTTCCCTACTGAGTGTTCCTGGCAAGATTTATGCAAGTATACTTGAGAAACGGTTGAGAAGAATTGTGGAAGAAAAGCTTGGTGAAGAACAAGCTGGATTCAGGCCAAATAGAGGCTGTCAGGATCAGATCTTCATTTTATGACAAATAGTTGAGAAATCATGGAAATATCACAAAGATCTGTATTTAAGTTTTGTCAATCTGGAAAAGGCATATGACAAGGTGCCAAGAGAGAAGCTATTCAATACGCTACAGTTATATGGTGTCAATGGGGCATTACATCAAGCAATATTTAGTCTTTATTTGAGTTGTAAGTCAGCAGTTAGAATTGAAGGAAGCACATGAAGATGGTTTAATGTTAAATCTGGTGTCAGACAAGGATGTACATTATCCCCTCTGTTATTCATTATCTATAATCATCACATTATGATGGAAAGTGGTATTAAACATAGGATTCGTATACATCCAGTATTTTATGGGATTGTCCCTTATTAAAAGTTTGTGTCCTGGCGTCCTGATAAAACTCTTCGGGAAGCAGAACTGTCACGTAATTTGTGGATTTCTGTTTAACACTCCAATTCTTAAACATAAAACATGTAATTGCCGAGAAATCAATATTAGTTGGTGATCATAAAATTGTCTTATCAATTGACAATACAGACATATTGCGAGAATAGTGCAACTAGCGAACGTTGTAATAACTAAGTACGGTTTATTTGATATGACACAGATCTGTAACATAATTAGTTTTATTGTTTTATATGCCTTTAAAATGCCGAAGAGAAAGTGTGTTCTCACAGAAAAGCTAAGGACTGAATACCCTTTTATTATGCCATGTAAATATGATGGCAAAGTTGACGAGAAAGTGAAACGTACACAATGTGCAATATTTAGCATACAACACACCGGTCGGTCAGACATCACGCAGCATATCACTATGAAGAGACACAAATTAGCAGAAAATGCAAGTATAAGTAGTAAAGTGTCAGATTATTTTTCTAAAAAACAATGGATGAAATGCAAAGAAATCTTGCAGCCGATGAAGCTACATTTGCATATCATGTATGCATGCACAACCAGAATTTCAGTTCGATGGATTGCACGTCGAAAATAATCCGGAAACTATATGACAAAAAAGTTTACTTGCAGTCAAAAGAAGACTCCAACTATAATTGTGAGTGTATTAGCACCTTATGCAATGGCTGTTTTCAAAAACGAACTTGAGAAAGCTAATTATGTGTCAATAATGACAGACGGTTCTAACCACGGTGCTTTGAAAATAGTTCCAGTTCTAGTTCGATACTTCATACCAGAGGAGGCCATCAAAACTATGGTTCTAGAGTTTTTAGATTTACCGTGTGAAACTGCCAACTTACAGAATATGTATGGCAACTAGTGACAAAGTGGAATATTGAAAAGAAAGCTGTTGATTAGTCAGTAGATAATACTAATACAAATTTTGGTGGAAGTTCCAGAAGAGGAAAGAGCAATGTTTTTCATAAATTGAAATCAAAATTGAATCGTACATTGATAGGAGCTGGTTGTTCATCCCATATCATAAATAATGCTATACAATGTGCAGCTGATACCATGGACATTCAAGCTGTCATTGAAAAATTATATCAGCATTTTTATATCTATACTGTTAGAGTGCATACACTCAAAGGTTTTTGTGACTTTTTAAATACTGAGTACAAGACAGTGTTAGGACACTCAAAAACTCTATGGTTGTCTCTGTGCCCTGCTCTCAAAAGGATGAATGAGATATACGAAGTTCTCAAATCATATGTTCTTTCACTTGATAAACCACCATTGCTTCTAAAAAATTTCTTTAGTGATCCAGTTTCAGAGCTAATAGCCACATTTCTAGAATGCCGATCTGAAATGTTTCATGCAACAATTTGTGCAATTGAAGGTGAGAAAGTCACTCTTACTGAAGCAAAATCCATTATTGAAAGCCTCTTAGAGAAACTTCAGCAGAGACGAGATAATGATTTTGCAACAAGGAAAGAACAGTCCTTACTGAAGGCATTAATTGAAGATAGACTCATCACTGAGAAGAACTATGGTAATTATAAAAATGAATTTTATAACACCTGTATAGAATACATCCAAGAATGGTCTTCTGACACTCTTACTTTTGAAATTTTTGCTTGGATTTTATTGAAGAATCCAGAAGCCAGGCTCAGTTGGAAAAGTGTGCAGAAAAGTGTAACAACTATTGAAGAGGTCTGCCCAAACACAAAAATCAATGAAACTGAACTGTTTGATGAAGTGATGATCTTGAAAAAGGCAATTACAGAGAACAAAGAAGAAATTAAAGCAAAATCTACAGGAGAAATTTGGTATGAATTATTCAATAGTGTTGGAGTAAATGAATTAATAAATTTGAAGAAGATTGTTGAGTTTTTCTGCTGTATTCCTGGCACAAATGCTAGTATTGAAAGACTGTCTTCCCGGATGAACTCCTTATGGACAAACAAAAAGAATATGTTATCTATAGAAACTCTGAAAGCTATGCTCATTGTTAAAGTGTTTTTCAATAAGGACTGTGTGGAATTTCATAACTTGGTAAAACATAATCATTCTTTACTTGAGAAAATATAGTCATCTGAGAAGTATATCACAGGCAAAGATCAATGATTTAGTATTGTTTAAAGTTCAATTTTAAGACTGCTATAACTAATTAAATTCTTTTCCCTTTGCTAATGTTCGTAAGTAAGAAAAACAAAAAAATTTTGTTGGTTTATTCAAACCGAAAGTGTCCCGTAATTTTTTTTTTTTTTTCAAAAATATATGAACCCTAATTAAACATGATATCAAAATTGGAGATGTTAATGTCAGCTCTTTGCTTTATGCGGACGATTTTATACTTCTAAATACGCTACAAGTCAGCAAGATTCCTTGACTAAATTGAATAACTGTTGTAATAGATATGGTATGAAGGTCAGCAATAAAAAGACAAAGACAATGAAAATAGGCAGATCATTGAAAATGTCAACTATGTTGTGAACGGAGAACCTGTGGAACAAGTAAAACATTTCAGCTATTTAGGCACAATTTTTAGTGAAGATGGCAAATTAAATATGGAAATAGACAACAGAATCAACAAAGCTGGTATGGTAGGAAGTCAACTGAATAAATTCATATGGAATAAAAGAGAAATTTTTCATGTAGTACTATCATATCCTGTACACCCCTTGAGGGTACATGGCAGGAATTTGATGATGATGATGATGATGATATTATGTAGATAAAATAACAATTTATCTGTAATTTTTATGTATTACTCGTAAAGGATTAAGAAGTAATAAAATTATATCTTTAATTTTATTTTCATTTATTGTGCTTTAGTCAAGTAAAACGATTATGAGATTGTGCACTGCAATATATTGGAAAATCTTGAAAAACCTTATGCCTGACTGATCTTTATTAAAAAATAAAAATAAAATTCAGAATTATTGTTTACTCTTGCTGATGCTAAAAACTGCGTCTTTAAATTGTGCGGCTTTATATGGCAGCTAGAATTACACTTAAATGCAAATAAAAATTATTCACACTATCAACAGGGTAGAAGGACTTTTAAGTAAAAATTCCGTCACTAATTTTTGCATTCATTCAATCTTACCTGACTTACAATAATCACTCTTACAATATTCTTTGATTTTATAATTCTAGTGTGATTTTTGATTATTTGAAAAGGTCTTCCCAATACTTAAAAGACACCATATATTACCCAAAATTTCGGTTGGCACATGTGAAAATTTTGCATAAAAGATTTGGCGATTTTGGCATGCACACTAAAAAAAAGTTGCCCACCCCTGGTCTAGAGTCTAGATTTAAACAAATCTATCATACTGCTGGGCGTCTGGAAGTTTATGGTAATCAGGGAGCTGCGGCGTAAACGCCTGCCGTCTGACCAGTGGTGACTAAGCCTCAGATTGTCAGAAATGCTATACGTCTCTTTGACTTTTTTGTAGCATTTTTTGTAGAGAAAAAACTCAGAGACAGCCCTAAGCGGCAAAAGCTCTAGCTAAGCCACTGGTCAAATGCCTTTGCAAAGTCCAGCAGTATAAAAGAAATGATAAAGGAAAGGATTCCTTTACCAAATACAATGATCACTTTATTATAAAAAAAGTAAGCAAATTAAGGCTACCCTTCACAAGCCATGTTGCCCCTATAAAGTGTCATATTTCTGACCAACCAGTCCTGATTTCTGTCTTTTACCATAAGTTAATACCTTAAACAACTCCTGCTGAGATATTGACTGGCCTATACTTTGCAACTAATATCTTGGAGCATCCTTCATGCAATGGAACTATTTTTCTCTTTTCCCACTCCCTTGAAAACACCTGCAATTCATCTACTTCTATTCTTCCATCAGTCAATGTTACATCTGGCAATGGAATTGCTCCACAAGGATTAATTCCATTCGGACTTGCAAATGGAATTTGCAAAATACACGTATTTTGCAAATTTTGTGATAGTATGTGCACTTGAAGAAGTCGGCATTCCGATGAAACTAGTTGTGTTCTAATTAAAGTTTTTGTCTTATCTCGGTGTTTCTAGTCAGTAAGATTCTAATATAAAAATGTCTACAATCCGAGTAAATACCCTTAATAATAATACACACACACACACACACAGCTAAATAAAAAAAATAATAAAGTTACGAAAGATTAGCTTAAGTATTATCTCCCACAAAGGGGATAGACATAGACCATCAGATCTGTTTAAGTTAGGAGAGTGAAGTTTCACATGTTTCTTTATAAAGTCATTCCATGATGAACCAACTTTTGTAAAGGACTCTTGTCTTGTCCCAATGAACTCTATGTCTAGTGTTGATAGCATGCTCTTCAAGTCCAGACTGCTCAGGTCAAAGGTACTAAATATAAGACTTATGTTTTTCTAGCTGAAAATCTCCACCTTTCTCACTTCTCCAAAGGACAAACTTCCATCTCAATTATCCTGGATTCCTTGCTCTTGTGGGTTATCTTATTTTGGACAAACAGGAAGTCTGCTTATATTCAGCTAGAAGAACACAAGTCTTATATTCAATACCTTAAGCCTGAACAGTCTGGACTTGCAGAACATGTATCAACACTAGACAGAGTTCATTGGAACAAGACAATTCCTTCACAAGTCAGTTCCTCATGGAACGGCTTTATAAAGAAACATGTGAAACTTTACTTCACTCCTAACTTAAACAGAAAGAGAAATCTATCCCCTTTGTGGGAGATAGTACTTTTGAAATCAGCTAATCCTCCCTAACTTTATTTTTTTTATTTAACTGTGTGTGTGTGTGTGTGTGAGTCTATATATTATTTATTTTATATAATAAGTTAAGAATCATGACCTTCTAAGTTATCTTACATTAGCTACTTAGGTGGAGCTTTTTGGAATTGTCAGTTATTGTTCAATTAGCTTTTTACATGTTCTGAAGAGGTCTTTGATACTTCGGAAAAAATTATGCTAATAAAATATAATTAGCTGGAATTATTCCTAACATAAAAATCTTTCAGCAAATATGGATAGCAAAACTACTTACTTAAAGTAAGATCTCTTTTTCCATCAGTATTGCATTTGCTCCATTCAGCTAATGTATGGATTGGAATGAAATTACTTTCATATTCACAGTTAGGATTTGTTAAAACTCCTCTAAGGTGAGGAATAAGATCAGTAGAACGACCACAATATGGTCCTAAGAACAGTCTCTTTTGGTCATAATCATTAGCATGAAGATTATCCCATATTACAGGTGGCCTCCTCAAAACTTCAGAAAGTTCCTGAATAGATTGCACTGTAACTATTTTGGAAATAACTTTTGAACCTAAAAATACAGGAAGCAGAAGAAAAAAAATTACATCACACAAAATATATATTTTTTCAAACAAAATACAGATGGGGGGAAAAATACATATTTATAGTTCATTCTTACTATAGCAAAGACCATTAAAAACGATTAAAAAAAAAAAAAGTCTAACATGAGCAGTACTATTCAAAAAAATGTACTTATAGTATTTGCTAAAATAAAGAGCCAAAGGCTTCATTCTGGCAAAAGTAATAACTTACTATGTAAAGGATATTATATATCCATTCTGATCTTACAACCAGATTAAATGTATTTTTGGAAGTTTTTTCCCCACTTGGTTAGACTATAATAAATTTAGTTTAATCCTTTATCCAAGTGTAAGCAAACAAAGTTTGCATCTGAAGTATCTTCAGGACTGAGGCAACTCATGGTAAAGGTGGACTAAGCTCTCATCATAGTATCTCCCACAATGCAAAGCACATCTCCTTGCAGACATGTATAATGTATGCATTAAGAGAAGGGCCACTACCCAGACCGGTTTCGACCTTTATTGAGGTCTCATCAGTGGGAACCAGACCCAGAGGTAGTGATACCGAGGTGGAAGCAATGGAGTAGTCATATTTACCTATACGAGTTGCCAAAAGGTGTCTCACCTTATTATTAAATTACTCTGGATTTAGAGAAAGATGTTGGAAGTTTTTATCCCCTTGGTTCAACTATAATAAATTTAGTTTAATCCTTTATCCAAGTGTAAGCAAACAAAGTTTGTGCTTGAAGTATCTTCAGGACTGAGGCAACTAGTGGTAAAGATTAAATATGACTTCTCCATTGCTTCCACCTTGGTATCACCACCTCTGGGTCTGGCTCCCACTGATGAGACCTCAATAAAGGTTGAAACTGGTCTGGATAGTGGCCCTTCACTTAATGCATAGCATTATACATGTCCGCAAAGAGATGTACTTTGCATTATGGGAGATACTAAGATAAGGAGTGACGAGAGCTTGGTCCACCTTTACCACAAGTTGCCTCAGTCCTTCTGCAGGTGCAAACTTTGTTTGCTTATACTCGGATAAAGAATTAAACTAAATTTATTACAGTTGAACCAAATGGAATAAAAACTACCAACATCTTTCTCGAAATCCAGAGTAATTTAATAATAAGGCGAGACACCTTTTGGCAACTCATATAGGTAAATATGACTACTCCATTGCTTCCACCTCGGTATCACCACCTCTGAGTCTGGCTCTCTCACTGACGAGACCTCAATAAAGGTCGAATCCAGTCTGGGTAGTGGCCCTTCCCTTAATGCATAGCATTATACATGTCTGCAAGGAGATGTGCTTTACATTATGGGAGATACTAAGATAAGGAGTGATGAGAGCTTGGTCCATCCTGAAGATACTTCAGGCGCAATTTTTTTTTTGCTTACACTTGAATAAAGGATTAAACTAAATTTATTAAATGTATTTTCCTGAAAGCTTATGAAAATATTACCTTCAGCATAGGAGATGCTTCAGTTTGTACTAGTTAAAAAACATGGGGCTCAGCTCACAAGGCCATGTAAACTTTATGTAGTTATTTACTTTTGCCAGAATCAAGCCTTTAGCTCTTTCTAATAATTTAGATATACATCTATCAAGAGTTCACTTAAGAAAAATATAACTTCCTGACATGAGATGACTGCTACAGTAGAACAGAAGGTTTTTGCCATATTAGGTTTCTTCCTGGTCTCTGATGAGAAACAAACAAGTTGAAACAGCTCTCAGGCAGTGAAACCTAAATGCATCAACAAAAGGCAAGTACATGGATTCGGTCTAAATGGGCTAAGTTCACATCTTTTAAGTAGTGTTCTCAGGAATTTTTTAATCTGGCTGTAATATATCCATTGTGTTTAATCTCACAATGGATATATAATATCCTTTACAAGTTCACTAAAGTTTTTTTAATGATTTTAGTAATTCTGTAGTGCAGTCAGATGGATGTCACAATGTGTCTGTAAGGTTGATATATATATATACAGGGTGTTCGGGATAAATTTGACATATTTATAATTAATTATATTTTTCCGTAAGTTACATGTATTAACACACACTTCTCTTCATTTAAAAGTTTGGACCCTTCTTCATTCATATACAAGATGTCAGAAAGGATGGATAGCTGGAACCCACCTGAATCATGGAAGAGAATAACTTGTATCATGATGATTCGTGCCCGCCATCAAAATAAGGATATTACGACTGCTGCCCAATGCTCCCTGAATACAGTAAAAACAATCAGGCATGAACTAGAGACTTGCAATGGTGACTACGAGGATGTAGCAAGAAGAAAGATCCCTAGCAGACGATCTGATTGCGTTCGTACAGCAGAATTCCTCGCAAATCTGCAGGAACAGGTGTTGAAGAACCCTGGCATTGGAATTCGGGCTTTGTTCGTGGAGTTGCTAACTGTAGTCAAGCCCTGGATAACAAGGGTAGCCAATGGTAGGCCGTATGTATGGCAGCAGGATTCGGCCCCTTGCCACACCTCTGGGAAAAGTCAAAAATGGTTGTCTGAAAATTTCTACGACTTCACCAGTCCAAATGTTTGGCCTCCAAACTCCCCAGACCTTAACCCCATGGATTATTTTGTATGGGGCGCAGTTGAAAAAGACACCAATCGCACTTCCAGTAATACAAAAGTCCAGTTAATGGATAAAATTAAAACAGTTTTTGCGGCCCTTCCCAGGGAGACTGTAGCATCAGCTTGTTCGAGGTTCCGAAGCAGAATTGAAGCTGTGATCGATGCTAATGGTGGTTATTTTGACTAAATCTTGTTGATAGTATTGTAATTAACTCTGCCTGTAATGTTTTTTTGTCAATTCATTAAATTTAATAGATACAAAGAAGATTTTCTTTTTCCTTGCGAAACTGTCAAATTTATCCCGAACACCCTGTATATATATATATATATATATATATATATATATATATAAAAATTAAAAGAAAAAAAAAGAGTAATTTGATTTTCATCACTGACAGTCTGAATAAATGGATTTTTTGGGTCAAGGGGAGAGTCTCATACGCTTGGAATGGTGCTCCTCTGATAAATGAGATTTTTATGCTGTAAACATAAACTGACCCAAAAATATGCAGGACTGGACAAGAATAATGAGATATATAATGAACCCACTGCAGGTGGACTGCATGTAGGGTTTTGACTAGAAGTAGTCTAAGGGAAAATACTAAGATTGAAAGAAAATTACTTGGAAAGATCTGAATCAGAAGTTAGATTATTCGAAACTTGAATGAAGGAAAAGAAAAACTCAGATTTGAAGGTGTCTAAGAAAACTGATTAATCATCAAGCAATGATACCAAAAAGTCTGAATATAGAGTGGTGGACTGAAAATTAATGCCTGGCTGCATTATAAAATGTTATATTAGTCTTTAATTCTGCACAGCAAAAAACTTTTGGTCTTGTTTGCTATAAAAATAAAATAAAAAATGCAACACACACAGAGTTTTCCAAACCTCTACTTTTATTTAACACCAATACTCTATTCTTTGAAAATAGCAATAGTTCCACTGATATAACAAAAGCGAATGATGTTATTTTACTTCCAATTTCTGAATGAAAATGGGATAAAGAAGGAAGTTGTTCTAATCATTGGAACAACTTAAAATACTGAAGTTTCTAGACAGCTTCCAGTATGAACACCACATGAACAAGAAAATTCAGACTGAAAAGTAGCCCAATTACTTAACTTTCAATGTAAAAATTCTAAAAAAATAAGTAGAGAATAAATGTGAACAGTATTGCCAGACATACAATATGAACAGCACTGCCGAATATAAAATATAAATAGGGATGGTATGTTAAATACAGAATTGTTTTGCTTTTATTATATTAGTAGTATTATAATGCTTACCCACCCTCAGCATCCCCTAATGCTTGCTCCCCCCAGCATTCACAGCGCCTCCAGGGGAGCGCTACCACCCAGGTTAAGAACCACTGAGTTAGATCTTTGATGAGAGCAGACCAAATTTTGTGTAGAATTAAGCCTTGATTTTTGTTACATCATGTGGTGTGGTTATCCACATGATGTAACAAAAATTACACATATTATATGTCATCAGAACTTTTATTTATGTCATCATACATATAAATAAAAACCAGAATACAAATGTAAAATTAATAATGTATATGTGCCAGAATAATGCTAGTTGCTGCAGTCAGGTTCCATAGCATCATGCATGTCGTAGTCTAGGTCTGCAGCAGTTAGATCAGTGGATCTTAACCATTTCCTGCCTGGCATCCCCTTGCAACTATTTGTATGGCCTGGTGCCCCTTGATCAATTTTACACTAGGTTAATGACTCAATAAGATAATTATAATATATTATAAGGCAAACCTAAATTACCCTCAACATATTTGAACTGATAGTTAATTAAAAATTAATGACTGATACAAATTAAATTTACTTCAAAAAGATTTAAACATACTGTATTTAATAAGCCAATGATTAATGGCAACACTGAGCCTGATGAGATCTTGCTAATTTTTCAGCATCAGGTTCAGTGTTCAAGAAACGGAGTCTCAACTCTCCTCTTTCACTTATTTGCAATCTATTTCGCTGCTCAGCTAATGATTGCAACAAGATGCTGAATCCTTTCTCAACCAAGTATGAAGGAGGAAAAACAATGAGCAGTAATTTTATTTCTTGCCAAAGCTGAGGATACTTGCATTGCATGTTTGGGCAGAATCTTTGATACCCATGCAGTGAAATTATACTTGAGATTCAAAATCATTTTTTAACTCAATAAATTCTTCACACAAATTTGGATGAACAGAAGGGGGCATCAGAAAAAAATGGATTTATGATCCAATCGGGTATTTTAAGCTCATCAAAGTTTTTGAATCTGATAATCAAGTTGTCTTTCAGTGTCAGAAGATGGGAACAATAACAATCCAAATCTGTATCTAATATTATTGGTAGACTTAGGAATTGCAGAAAATCTCATCTTGCAATAATGTGCTTGTGGGATGTTAATTTGCTGATAAAATCATATATAATTTTCTTTTCTTTAATAAAATTTATGTTGCTTCCCTGCAATTTGATGTTAACCACATTTAATTTGGTGAAAATATCGGAAAGATATCCGATGTCAACCTTTTTTTTTTTAAAACATTACACATGCTCTCACCACATGAATTAAATTCCTAAACAGTATCATTGAGATCATTAAAGCTGCAAACAGTTAGTTTCCATTTGAGAGCCATCTAACTTTGGTGTGAAGCAAAAGCTCAAATTCTTCTCCATTTTCATGGCAAAGTTTCCAAAAAATATGGGTATTCAATGACTGGGCTTTTATTTTATTCACTGCTTTAATAACATCATCCAAAGTCTTATGTAGTCTACTGCTAAGATGTTTTTCAGCTAAGTGCTGTCTATGAAGAATGGCATGAATTGTAAAGATATTTGGAACTGTTTCTTTTAAATGTGTTATAAATCCATGGTGACGACCAATCATAACTGGTGCTCCATCAGTTGCACATGCAATAATATTTGTGAGAGGAATGTTTTTAGCATTAAAAAAAAGTCTTTAATGACCTTAAAACTTGTAGAACCTTTTGTGTCAATTTTTAGCAAATAGAAACTCTTCAATAATTTGTCATTAGCATTTATATAATACACGTAGGCCATTAACAAAGTTTCATGTAAAGTTGTCTCATCGATTTGCTAAGAAAATTCTATTTTAAATCATCACAAAGTTTTTTTTTCAATGTCCTTTGCCATTTTGTCAATTCTTCTTGATACTGAATTATTGTTGAGAGGAATTGGCGATGTCATATTACTTTTGCCTGGGCCAATCATCGAATCAGAAACTTCATTTATAGCCAGTAAGATGAGAGTTTTGCTAAAAGTATGCGACTTTCCTCATTTGGCAATTAATTTTGGAAGTTCAGAAGACACAAGTCCCTTCTCTTGCTGGTTACTTTGTTTTGCAAACAAAGGACGTTGCAAAACAAAGTAAATCCTAGATGATTTTTAAATTTTGCAACTAAATTTAAAAATAGTCTAGGATGATTTTTAAATTTAGTCTTTAATTCGCAAAAGTACTCCACATCCTTTTATGCTTTAATTAAGGCCTTGTTTTTAAATGCTCAATCATTCTTGAAGAATTCATTCCTTCGTTTGAGAAAGTTATTTTCACATATTAAGCACACTTGTAACTGCTCATTATTTATAGTCAGAATAATCCATATTTTAAATATTCAGTTGAATATTGATGATACTTTCTTTTTTCACTTATTTTAATGAGCTACACACCACCCGATACCATGGGCTAAATTTAATCTGCAAACCAGGGTTATCAGGCATTAGGGAAAAGTAGCAGATAAAGATTATAAAAGTAGTGTACTCTGCTAAATGATAGCCCAGATTAATTATTTTCAATAGAAAATTCAGACCGAAAAGTAGCACAATTACTTGGCTTTCAACGTAAAAATTCTAAAAAAATAAGTATCAAATAAATTTGAACGGTACTGCCAGACATACAATCTGAACAGCGTTGCCAAATATAAATTATAAATAGGGATGGTATATTAATTACAGAATTTTTTTTGCTTTTATTATATTAGTATTATAATGCTTACCCACCCTCAGCATCCCCTAACGCTTACCCCCCACCACCAGCGGAATGCTACCACCCAGGTTAAGAAACACTGAGATAGATCTTTGATGAGAGCAGACCAAATTTTGTGTAGAGTCAAGCCTTGATTTTTGTTACATCATGTGGTTATCCATAGCATGTCAGAGGCTTCCTTGAACTTTCTTGTAAAACAATTATGATCAATATAAGGAACTTTTGTTTGTCACCAACCTACTTGATGGTCTGTGGTAGTTGTATGAGATGCTAAACCTGATTTATGCTGTCTTTTTTTTTTTTGACATCTCTTATGTGTTTAGACATACATATCTCCCCCAACCTTTCCATCTAGTCTGTACAGCAAATTACACAAGAGCAACGAATCTCATAAACATCTGTTTCATGGGATGATGAGTAGGTTTTGGTGGATGCAAGAATCTGGAGATTTTACACAAAGGTAAAAAAAAAAAAAAAGGGCCACTTGAATGTTGCACTCATGAAACAACTTTGCCATTTTGTCTGTAACATTCTTGAAGTATAGTGCGGGTGCATTCTTAAAATCAAGTACAGGAGCTGTCGGAATTGTATTAAGAATTGTGTTGATCATCTTGGGTTCATAACCATTGAACACGAGGTTATGGCTCAGATAGGTGATGGACTGGGCATTTTGTATGCTCTATCTCATAATGTTTTAGCCATGCCTATCTTTTGTAATGAATGATGGTGTGAAGTGGCATATAAAAATCTTACAGTTGCGGTAGGTTTTCTGAAAAGGACAATAATTTTTTTGTTTTAGTTCTTTCGAGATAAACAAAAAAAAAAAAAAAAAAAATCAGTATACAGAAAACTTATGTGATATTATTGCGAGACTTACAAAGCTGCAGCTGCTTCCAATAAAAGAAACGATTAGATTTAAAAAATTTAACTTGCTTCAACAAGAAATACACGTAGACTACTCAAAATTTTGTCATTAATCTTTCTTCCAAAGTCATATCTACCGCTGAAAAGAATATCTTAGTGAGAGGTTTTAATTTCGCCTTATTCCCACTGACCATTCCAAAAGTAGACATTATGGCACACATAGAATAGGGAATACAGTATCTTCGAAAAGACTTCGCAAAACCTTGTCTGCATTCAAACCAGCTTTATTACTCAAAACTAAATTATTACCTAGAAACATAGTGAAATTGGAATTAACATTCTTAAAGAATTACAACGAGTTAATAAAAAGGTAATAGTTAAGGCAGCCAAAGGAAATGTAACATTGTTTATGAACACTGATGAATACATAAGAAAAATAAGCATCCTATTAAAAGATTCTAACACCTACTTATCCTTAGAACAGGAATATGCATAATAAAACAAATGAATTGATCAATAAGTTACCTAACTGGCCAGAAGAATTAAAAAAATCTTTATCATCTAACATTCATTAGTCCCAAGAATTTATGGAGTCAAAAATACACAAAAAGATATTTTGTTATGGTCTATTGCACACAGGAGAGATTCCCCAACCTCAAACTTCACAACATGGCCAAGTATCTGTCGAGCCTGATAGCACCACATATAGGAAAGATAGAATCATATGTGAAGAATAGTTTACATTTTATTGAAAGGTAAAAGACTTAAATATCGAACCTTCTGATATCTTAGCAAGTTCAGATGTAGTCAGTCTTTTCACCAATGTACCTAGGATGACAGTGGATTTGTTTATAAACCTTTTACCACCAACACATAGGGGGAACCCACTTTCTGTGAGTTCCCCCTATCTCTGGCCTTGGCCAACTTCATGGAAAATTTTGAAACATATGCCATAAAAAACCATTACAAGAAACCAAAAACTTTGTTACACTACATGGATGATATTTTTGTTATTTTGTCAGGAACAATGGATGACTTAATTCATTTCAAAGACTGACTGAGCAGCTTGAATCCTAATATAACATCCACTATTTATTTGGAGGACCACAAAAAATTACCATTCCCAATTGATATCCTTGTAGAAAAAAATGAAGAAAATATATTGCCTTTTTCAGTATACAGTATACTAGTGCAACTGGAAGATTTTTACATGTCACTTCACACCATCATCCATTACAAAAGATAAGCACGATTAAAACATTACGAGATAGAGTATACAAGATATCCAGTATGGGAATTAATAGAAATGAAGAACTACATCTGAGGCATAACTTAACCCTCAATGATTATGAACCAAGATGATCAACAAAATTCTTAACACACTTCTGACAACTCCTGTACTTAAGATTTTAGGAATGCTATCATGCCACTGTCATTAAGAATGCTACAAAGTGGCAAAGTTGCTCCGTGAGTACAACTGTATAGGGACTTTTTTTACCACTGCAATTTCCAAATTCTTATATCCACCAAAACCTCCACATCATCCCATGAAAAAACCAGACATTTATGAGATTCGTTGCTCTTGTAGCATTTGCTGTGTAGGCAAGATGGAAAGGTTCGGAGGAGATCTATATGTCTGAACAAGTAAAAGATGTCAAAAAAAGAAGACAGAATAAATTAGGTTTGCATTCCGTATAACTACCACAGACCATCAAGTAGTTTGTGACAAACAAATATGCCTTATATTGATCATACCTGTTTTACAAGAAAATTCAAGGAAGCCTTCTGACATGCTGTGGATCCCACACTGTGTAGCAAAAATCAAGGCTTAATCCAAGTTTGGTCTGCTCTCATTAAAAATGTAACTGCTGCGGACCTAGGATATGAAATGCACGATGCGACAGAACATGACAGCAGAAACTAGCATTATTCCAGCACATATACATTAATTAATTTAACATTTTTATTCTGGTATTTATTTATATATACGAATAGTGAAGTTCTGATAACACCTGCAGTGTAATTAATTGTTTCTAGTCTCTTTTCTGTACAACTTTTTGCTAATATACCTCTGACAATGTAAGTATTGAATAATAAATTTTATCTACAGCAATAAAGCTTAAATGGAACTCAGGAGTCAACATCACTAAAAAAACCCAACCTTAAATTATTTATGGGAGCTAAGAATGAGTATGTAAGTAGATAGTTACAAAAAATTAGAAAAGGAAGACTTAAGTGGATAAATATTTAACATATGTGAAATCAGCATCAAAGTACTGAAGATATGATCCTTAGTATTGATACTAAGGCATTGAGTTGTAGAACAGAATTAAAATACCACTAACAGGAGAATTTTAAAAAGCTCCATCACAGCTTAAGCAAAACAACAAATGGTCAACAAAATTCTTATCATGGATAGGAATACTGGACATGTATTCATCAAAATATAATCCTAAGATTGGAATTTTTCTTTGAGCTTGTTCTACCTATATCTTGAGATCCCACTAATTCACAAGGAAATAAATTAAATTGGTTGCTAAAATGCTAATTTGTTGGATACTGTCACCATCAAAAAGTTCATGGTTAATTGTATCAGTCGTCCTGCTTATAAACTGCCAACATTTTTATCTAACCTGCTTTCCAATCTAACCCAAAAATCACCTTCCTACTTTAAGATTAGTGCAGATTATCTCTAAAGTATAAGACCTTTGTCTTTGTTCCATTAGATATAACTATCCAACTGATCTCGAAGGATTTTCAAGCAGGAACCCTCAAATTATTTGACTCTATGGTTTTTACTCGAGATACTTTTCCTGGCAAGCCAATCTCTACAAGCAGGTAGAAGGTTGCACCATGGGTTCCCCTTTGTGACCACTGTTATCCAATTATTTCAGAGAACACCAGGAAAAACAACTTGTCACTACTATTGCTCCTCCTGCACTTGGTTTTGTTATTGATGATGTCTTTGCAATATGGCCATGTTCCAATGAAGAATTAGACTGATAATAAGACTAAAATCAACAACCTTTTCCCTAGAATAAAACTGACATTAGAAAGAGAAAATAATGGAGTCCTTCCTTTGCTGGATTTACTGTTAAATTACTTGTAAAGAGGAGAGCTGATGACTCAGCTTTTCTCTTTATAAGAAGCCTATGTTCACTGGAAGATACATTTTCCAGGAGTCAATGCATCATTCCTCAAAAAATTCTGAAATGTCAAAACTCTTGCCCATAGAGCAGGTCTTCTGCTGTTCTAAGGACACTCTCAGACTAGAATTATGATATGTCAAACACTTTATATTTAATGGTTACTTCCCATCCAAATTAAACATATCTTGGGTAATTACAATTACTCTGCTAATAATAGCTCATTAAATATCAAAATAATTAATTTCCTTTACTTATAGGCATTTATATATCTCTGTGGACAGTTTAAAAAAAAAAAAAATATTTCCATAAAGATCATGCTTTCCAAAGCCAAACTCCCTGTCTTGGCTCACCCAGAAGTAAAAATGCTTCCTTGTTCCTACAATCTGTTCCATTTTCTTACAGCATGTTCCAGAGAGGGATCATGCTGTAGATCTGATGATGAGCAGAATACAGTCATCACTTGACTTACGTCAGGGTTCCGTTCCATCAGGCAGGACGTAAGTCGATACATTAAGTCAACAGAGTTATAGGGATTAGGGTAAAGAACCCTGACATAAGTCGAGGGATGACTGTATTCTGCTCATCATATGTCATTTTAATTTTTAAACCTTATTATAAAACTATACTGTGCATTACTGCCACTATAAAACAGGAGAATAATCACCCAAATCTTCTTCCACAATCACATCTTCATTACCTTCCCTATGTGAAGGACCAGGCTGCGGCTCTTCTGGTGTAACTTTTTTTTTTTTTTTTTGATGAAAATGTTCGATGTGCTTTGCTTACTTCTCTTCATCATAAATTTGTTTATAGCAAGCAAACGCATCATGTACTTTCCTTTCTACTAATAAGAAACGTTTAACATTGGGGTCCATGTCTTCAACCATTTTGAGAACATCGCTAACTGCAGAGAACATTTCTGCAAGCCCCTTCACTGTGAATTGTTTAACTACCTCTCCTTGTTTCTCTTTTTCCTATTTCTTTTCTTGTTCTTCCTCTTTTGCAACATGTTGTTCCTCCAGTTCGACCATTCTTCGTTGGTCAACTCTTCAGGGGCACTTCCTATCATTTGAACTGTCGTCGTCATTCACTTCAAGATTCAGGTTGTTTGCTAGGCCCACTATTTCTTCACTCAATTTACAAAGGTCTCCATTTTTTTCAACCTTCCAAAATCATGCACAAACCTTTTTAATGTCTTTTTCTATATGCCACTGAGATCACTTTGTCTCAAACTACAGCAATATTTTTAATACCATGATAAATACAGAATGCTTTCCATAATTGCATGAGAGTCTGGTAGTTTCCTTTATCAGCAGAAATGGCTTGTGAGAAAGTTCTCTGTAGATAATAAACCTTAAACACTATTAGAACTCCCTGATCCATCGGGTGGATCAATGAAGTAGTGTTTGGAGGGAGAAACATGACTTTGAACTTGAAGATCACCGATATATGACAGATGACCTGGAGCATTATCTAGAATTAATAAAATTTTAAATTCTACATTTTCTTTCACACAATAGCTTTTCATTTCATGATAATAACAGTTGATTAAGGCATCCGCAAACAATTTTTGAGTCATCCACGACTTATTATATCTCTGCTAATGAACTGGAACTTCATAATGTTTTTGAAGGCTTGTGGATTTTCACTGTGCCAGATTACAAATGGTTTCAGTTTATATCCAGCCACATTACCAAATAACAGAATCATAATACGGTCTTTAAGAGCTTTGAAACCAGGCGTAGATTTTAACTTTTTGTGGATGAATTGTCCACTCGGGCATTTTTTTCCAAAAGGAGTTCTTATCCATATTAAATATTTGCTGTGGCAAATAATTTTCCTCAGTAATAATTTTATCCAATTTCTCCACAAACTCCTTGGCAGCCTTCCCATCGGACTTGCAGATTCACTATATATTTTCATATTATGCAGTGCAAAACGCTGCTCGAATCTCATGAACCAATCCAAAGAAGCGTTGAATTCGTAGTCTTAATCCACAAAATCCTATGGGACAACGACAACAATTCTTCATGAGTACTTTCAAATTTAAGACTCTTTGACTTGCACAGCTATTCAAAATTAACCTAAACCAAATCAATGATGGCCTAAGATTTTCAAAATTCTGGGAAATGGTAACTAAAAACTCTTGCTAATAATCAAACATTTATTTCATGTTATATATATGCAATTCTTAAGCAAAGTTTATGCATTCATACATGCTTGTATGCAGATAGGGAGGGATATACATTGCTTGTAAAGAAGTCAATCGACACCATAGTGAGGAACAAACAGCCATGGCACCCACCTTAATAAGATGTAGAACAAACTTTTGTTGTGATGATTGCAGCAATCCCAGCATGCATTCTTTCCACAAGTGTGTGATAGTGATCAATGGCAATTTTGGACTATTCTTCCTGTAGACATGTAATGAGATCCTGGACTGTTGTGGGACAGAGGTCCCTTGACTTCACGTGATGCTCCCATTCATCCCACAGATGTTCAAATAAGGTTGAGATTAGTGCTCTCTGGAGGCCAGTCAAGTGTGGTGACATTCATGTCCACAAACCGTGCAGTTACAGCAGCAACCTTATGACACAGTGCATTGAAAGCGACAATGGTCAGTTCAGTAGAAACACCAAAAAGTATAAAGCATTGCATTGTTCAGATAGAGTTCAGTGTTCATTGGCACCACAAACAGAGATCCAAGGCCAAAATAGGAAAAAAACAGGACCATACCATCACACAGCCACCTCTGACTTTCATAGTTGGGGTTATGCACTCTGGTAAGAGATGTTCACCAGCCATCAACTACCTATACCCATCCATCTGCTTGGTAGAGGGTGTGGCATGATTTGTTGCTCCATAACACAACTTTCAAAGCTTCCGCAACTTACTGTACACACACTCTGTGTACCACCGAAGATGACACTGCATGTTGGTTTCAGTAATGTGATGCTTGCATATTGCAATCCTACCATAGAAACCCATGTTGTGAGCCTCGGTTCTGAATGTCTTTGTGCAGATCCATGCCTGGAACTTGCATTCAGCATTTGGAGGACAAATGGCTGTTTTTACCTATTATCTTTTGTAGAACCCTACTGGTCATGTTTAGCGAATGTGTGAGTCATCAACTGCAGGTAGCACTTGTAGTTGACTGCAAGTCAACTTCTTACCCTGCTTAGTATGGTATGTAATTATAGACCTGGGATGGTCCAATTTGTCAAACAGATAGGCCTGCAACATAGCATCTTATCACAACGCATCTTTCAAATTCCATCAGTTCCTTTCTCGTAGCCATTTCACCCAAACACAGTTGCACTGACTTCGGGGCATTGTATTCTTCCAATTTATACTGGCTACAAACATGTGACTCGTTACATGGAATGATGCGCCTAGCCCATAGGGATGTCTGTTGACTTCTTTCCAAGCAGCGCGCGCACACACGCACGCACACGCAATCACACACACACACACGTTAGACTATTTTCATTTGGCCACTGGATTAGGTAAAGAATATATACTAATCCATAAAAGAGGAAGAGCTAAGAAATGTGAAACTATAGAATAGAATTAGTTTCAAACACAAGTAAAATCATGCTCTATATTAAAAAGAAAGAATTAATAATCACTTGAAGGTTCATATCTCTTTAGAACAGGCTGGATTCATGAAGGGAAAAGGTACCAGAGACCAGATCTCAAATCTCAAAGATATTAAGAAATGAAGAGAATTCAATAGTTCTCCTTATTTATGCTTTATTGACTACACAATAGCCTTTGCCTGCATAAACGGGAAATTCACATGGGAAATAATGTCTAAATCTGGCTTTCTTCAAATTGCGGCAAGAACTAATAACATGTTATCAGATGGTTCTGTTTAAAAAAAAAAAGAGGAAAGCAAGCTTTGTATACTATCTACTGGATGCTTCAATCTCTTCAAGTCCAAAGTGTGTGTGTGTGTGTGTGTGTGTGTGTGTGTGTGTGTGTGTGTGTGTGTGTGTGTGTGTGTGTACGGCAAGGAAATCATCAAAAGATCTTCAGAGAGCTAGAATAGAGGCATACTATTCTAGAATCAGTAAATTAAGATATGCTGATGATAGTACTAATAACAGAAGATGAAAAAGACATGATCACCTTGGAAGAATAGAATGCTATAGTTTGACATATGGACTCAAGATCAACATAAGTAAAACAAAGCTGATGTTTCAAGATAGGAATCAGAATGGAAATACTGCTTACAAACATAAAGTTGATCAGTATTCCATTGGGGCTCACTGCTCTCTGGCAATGAGTCATGTGAGGAAGTAAGATGAATTCCATTCTTCCAGGTCTTCCCAAAATCTGGAAGAATGGAAAGATTTCTATCAACACAAAGATCAGACCGGTCAGATCTTGGATATTGAACAAGGCAATTGAGAAGAAGATGTGCATCAAAGATCAATTAAATCTTGTTAGTTTCTGCAACATGCTGGAAAGAAGAATCCTCAAAAACATTGTAAGAACACTGAAAAACTCTTCACATGGGGCAAGATACCAGGAGATAAAAGGAGCAGGCCCCCATTTGAGATGGCTAGATCAAATTCCTGCTCTTACTGGACTAAGGTTGAAGGATGTAATTACGAGGGTGGTCTGAAAAGTTCTTGGACTAACAATGAAAAAACAAATTTATAATTTCAAAATTATTTTTCAACATAATCTCCCTTAAGACTAATATATTTATTCCAGCAATGCTCCAGCACCATTATCCCATCCCTGTAGTGGTTCTCAGCAAAATCTGCAAAATATCCCTCTACAGCTGCAATCACCTCTTGATTCAAATAAAATCACTGACCAGCAAGTAAGAGTTTTAGTTTTGGGAAACATAGAAGTCAGAGGGAGCCAAATCTGGGGAACAGGGTAGATGTTCCAACAATTCATAGTGCAGATCCTTTCATTTTCCCATTGCCAAAACACTTTTGTGGGCAGGTGCACTGTCCTGATGAAAGATTATTTTTTTTTTCTGCAACCAGGGTCTCTTCTAAAATTGTTTTTATCTAGTCTGTTAAAAGATCGGAATAATATTCCCCAGTTATTGTTTAACCCTTTTCAAGATAATTAAGAAACAAAATGCTTTTAGCATCCCAAAACACCGATGCCATGACCTTTCCTGCTGATGGAACTGACTGTCTTCTTTGACACTGAACAACCAGCTTCTGTCCACTGTTTTGACTCCTGTTTGGATTCTGGTGTGTAATGGTGAATCCAAGTCTCATCCATAGTAATAAATCGATGCACAAAATCAGTTTTATTCTTCTTAAAATGCTCCAAGCACTGTTCAGAGATTTTCATGAGAGTGCGTTTTTGATCTGCTGTGAGCAAGCATGGCACCCATCTTGCACAAAGCTGTTTCATATGCAATTCTTCATGCAAAATATATCCTACACGTTCTTTTGAAATGTCTATAGTCTCAGCAATTTCACACACTCTGACTCACCAGTCATCCAATACCATATTGTGCACTTGATCAATAATTTCTGGTGTTACACTTTTTGGACATCCTTCACGTGGATCATCTTCAAGGCTAGTACGACCAAGTTTAAACTTGGCAGCTCATTTCTTAATTGTCGAAAACAAAGGAGAAGAGTGCCCATAAACTTTTTGAACTTTCAATGAATTTCAAAGTTATCCATTTTAAGGGATACAGACAACACCTTTGCTTCAGACAGCTGTATAAAACAAACTACTTAATAGAATGACTTGCAATTTCACATGGATGCTTATACCAGATGTACCAACTTAGAAAAAAAAAAAAAAAATCGTGCCAATAGTGTTGCCATCTATAGTCGAGAACTTTCCAGACCACCCTCATAAAATAACAGAAGGCAAATGGAGAAAACTATAACATTGGATTAAAAGTCCTCAGCTATGGGGACTAAGAAAATATCTAGGTCCCCCCTTTGAATGGATTGGTATTGACATTATATAAGGGTAACTATGGGTACAAAGGGATGTTGAAATGCAGTTATGTGAATGAAAGAAGTGTCAAGAATAAGGGTGGGAAGTTTTGGGCATTGTTAAGCTCAACTTGGCTAAAAATTATAGGAATCAGTGAGACCTGGTTGACTGAAAATGATATAGTTACAAGGATAGAATATAAAGGATACTGTATTTTCAGGGAAGATAGAAGGAACATGACAGGAGGTGCGATACTGCTGATGCTAACCGCAGAATTACAACCAACAAAATTAGAAGAGGATTTTTGGTCTGAGGAAGATGGTTCATTTGAGACTGTTTAGAATGAGATAGAGGCAAATAGGACAAAATACATTGTTGGGTGCTGCTATAGACCGGGCGTCCAGAGGAAGATGCCATGTAAAGACAGATTAACACAATTAGTGTAGACCAAACAATTATTATGGGAGACTAACTATGGAGACATCGATTGGAGGGAGGAAAGGGGGCATCGCAAGATGGAAGTGGGATTTATACAGTTGCCAAGAGATAATTACATGAAACAACATGTTACAGATACAGGTGACAGGACAAGGGGTTTGAGGGTTGGATATGATAATAGCAACAGAAGATGTATCCATAACAAGGTAGACACACTCTGCCTTCAATTAGGGAGAGTGACCATGCAGTCTTGTACTGGGAAGTTGCCGAACATGTGAAGTTCTCTGTCAAGAAGGGGTTTATGTTCAACTATAAGGCTGGTGATTATGAGACTCAGAACTCATCTGGAACAGTGCCTTGAGGAGCTACAAGGAAAGAATGCCAGTAGTGCATTTCAAATAATCAGAGATTGTTTGAGAATAGCAGTATTGGATTGCATACACAAGATCAGGAGGATAAACCAAGATGGAATTAAATGTAAACCCAAAAAAGATTTTTTGTTATGCAGCACATAAGAGTAAGAATGACTACGGTAGGATGACTTTAAACACTGTGTTAAATCTTGAATGAAAGAAGATTAAACCTTTTAACGTTTCATTCAGGATTTAACATGAAATGTCATTCCCAGAGCCAGTATTGGTTTATTAGACTAGATAAGATAACATTAACTTACCAACATAATTAATTTTGTATAAAATATATCAAGTCATTTAGTTGTAAATCTTCTAGTGTTATAACTATGCTATTTTTGTATAAATAACCATGTACGAGAAAGAGAACGAAGTAATCGGCTTATAAAAAGAGATAGCCTGAAGCAACACACGTGAGCAGGGCAGAGTAACACGTGAGTTTCTCCAAGAAGCACACCAGAGAATGGTATGGTGCTAGTTGTCAGGGAGAAGTGCAATGTGCAGTGAAGAAGAAGCAGTGACGTAGGAAGAGAAACATAGGGTGCGCAATATAAAATTGGTTGCGGTGCCTAGAAATCTCTCTTGGTCCTTTTCTTCAGCGGAGTGGTCAACGAAGTCAGGAGGTCGTGCGGAGGTCAGAAGGCCACGTGGAAGTATCCAGGGGAGTTCAATAGTCAACCTGTAGCCAAGCAGAGCAGAGTTCCTGATCCAGCAAGGAGTGCATCGGAGAACAGCATGCCATGCTGAGTTGATTGACCTGAGAGCGGTGAACCTAAGCTGTCGCTTCTGTCGAAGATGTGCCTTACCAGAAATTTGTGCTGATTCACATAGATGACATCTAATTAGAGTTTGGACGAGACAAATAAGTGCCACCTGGACGCATGTGTAGAAGGCCAAGTATTTCTTCAATCCTGGGTAAGGTAGACTTTTGATATACTGTGTAGTTGTACTGAAAGAATCAAGTGTAATATGTGCAAAGAACTTTCAGATTTCTAATCTAGTTAATGAAAGGACTTGAATGTTCATACTCAGGAAATTCTTCTTCTTCTTCTATTCCGTCTAAGACGGGTTGAGTCTTCTCTTGAGCAGGATCTTCGTCTTCTCTATTCCTTGCTGTTCGAATAAGTTCCTATATGTTCTGCATCCCGAGATGTTCTTTATTAATTTCAGCCAAGTAATTCTTGGTCTTCCGGGTCTTCTATTTTCAGTTGGAAAAGTATTGATTAGGATGTTAGGAAATCTGTCTACGTCCATGCGTACAGCGTGTCCAAACCATCTCAGTTGTTGTTTTCTAATTTTTTCTATTATTGTCTTTTTATACAATAGTTCTTGTCTGACTGTAATGTTTGTTTTCTTTTCTATCCAACTCGTTCTATTTATTTTTCTTAAGCATTTCATTTCAAATACCAGCAGTTTTTTCTCGTCTCTTTTTTTTTAACTGTCCATGCTTCTGCTCCATAGATGACTGTTGGTATAATTATTGCTTCATATAATTTGATTTTGGCTTGCTTAGATATCTTGTCTGTTTTCCAGATTTTCTGTAATTTTCCCATGGTGGTCCATCCTATCGTTATTCTGTGTTTGATTGTTTTGAGTTCATCTATTGTTTCTGTTAGTTTTGATCCAAAGTATATGAAGTTGTCTACTTGTTCTATTTCTTCTCCATTTAGGGTGGCTGAGATGGTAGTTCTGTTCCTCCCTATTTTCCTCACTTTTGTCTTTTGTATATTTATTGTTATGTCATATGTTTTACAAGTTTCATTTAGCTTATTGATCAACTTTTGTAGTTCATTTGGGGTTCTTGCAAGAAGGACCAGATCATCTGCATATTTGATATTATTTATGTTTAAACTATTGACATTGATTCCAGGCTCTTTGTCTATTGCCTTCTTTACAACTTCTTCTAGATATATGTTGAATAGGCATGGGGATAATGGGCATCCTTGCATTACTCCTTTTTGGATCTCTATGGGTTCTGTTGTGAGTGTGTCCTTTTTAATTATTGCATTTGTCTTACAGTAATATTTTATCAGAAATTGTATTATATATTTGTCTATTGCTTTTTCTTTTAAGAAGGATTTCTCTGTTGATGTTATCGAAAGCTTGTTTAAAGTCCACAAAACAACAATATAGTTCTTTATGGTCTACCCAGCTGAGCTCTGCTAGATGGTGCAACGTGAAAATTTGGTCTATTGTTGAATAGACCAAATGATAGGCATAGAACAAGCTGGTTTCCTCGGAAACCAGCTTGTTTTATGCCTATCATTTCTTCATAGGTGTTTTTTAATCTATTTTGTAGAATTCTTATGAATATTTTATAGGTGTGAGGGAGTAAATTGATTGGTCTGTAATTTTTGTAGTCTCTTTTGTCTCCTTTCTTGTATATTGGGATGATCTTTCCAGTTCTCCAGTCATCTGGGATCTCTCCTGTTTGTAGTATTTTATTGAATAGGGTTGTTAAATATTCTTGATATGCTACCTCCATATGACCACAGTTCAGTAGGGATAGTATCAATGCCTGGTACTTTGTTTTTTTCATCTGTTTTATTGCGTATCTAACTTCAGGCAATTCAGGCAAACAATCAAGGGAAAGAAGGAGTAGCCATAGTATTCATCACTAAATAGGCTAATCTTCTTGAATGGCAGGCAGTCTCAAGTAGAGTGATGTGGGATAATATCAAAATAGTGAACTGGGCAATGAGACTTTTTTGTGAGTATGGTCCCACAGAAGGTTCTACTAAGGTAAAAGTGAAGGAATTTATTTTTTGAAGCTTTACAGAAAGCAACTGACACAATGAAAAAGGAAAAGTTGGTCTTTGTTGGGGATCTATATTGCAGAGTAGGAAATGATTGTCAGACACAAAAATATTTTGGGAAAATTTGGAGAAAAGAGCAAATCTAATATTAATGGCAAATGCTTGTTAGATTTCTACTCAGGACATGGACTGATTACTATAGCGATGTTTTCCCACCGATGCAAGACACCAGCTTGTATACAGAGGATTTGAAATTGGAAGTGATCACCATTTAGTCTTGAGCAGGATAAAATTGAATTTCATATTGAAAAGAAGAACATGCAAGCAAGTTTTAAAGAGAATAAAAGTTGAGCAGCTCTCAGATGTGAACTGTAGACTAAAATAAACAAACATTATTCAAGAAAAAGTGAAAGAATTTGAGAACAGGAACCAAACCTTGGAGATTCAGTGGCAAATCCTGAAGAAAACACTGATTGATTCAACCACAGCATTTGAAAGTGAGAATTACAGAGGTATTTCTCTACTGAGTGTTCCTGGTAAGATCTATTCAAGTATATTTGAGAAACAGTTGAAAAGGATTGTGGAAGGGAAGCTTGGTGAAGAACAAGCTGGATTCAGGCCAAATAGAGGCTGTCCAGATCAGATTTTCACTTTATGACAAACAGTTGAGAAATCATGGGAACATAACAAAAATCTGTATTTAAATTTTGAAGACCTCCAAAATGCATATGACAAGGTGCGAAGAGGACAGCTATTCAAAACGATATAGTTATATGGTGTCAATAGGGCATTATATCAAGCAATATTTAGTCTTTATTTGATTGTAAGACAGCAGTTAGAATTGAAGGAAGTACAGGAAGATGGTTTAATGTTAAATCTGGTATCAGACAAGGATGTATATTATTCCTTCTGTTATTCATTATCTACATGGATCATATTATGAAGGAAAGTGGTATTAAACTGATATCAAAATTGGAGATGTTAATGTCAGCTCTTTACTTTATGCAGACGATGTTATACTTCTAAATAAATCTGCTACAAGTCTGCAAGATTCCCTCACTAAATTGAATAACTGTTGTAATAGATATGGTATGCAAATCAGCAATAACAAGACAAAGACAATGAAAATGCACATTAGCACTAAAAATATCAACTGCATTGTGAATGGAGAACCTATAGAACAAGAAAAACATTTCAGCTACTTAGGCACAATTTTTAGTGAAGATGGTAAATTAAACATGGAAATAGACAACAGAATCAAAAAAGCTTATATGGTAGGAAGTCAATTGAATAAATTTATATGGAATAAGAGAGAAATTAGTCAAAACACTAAATTAGCTGTATACACAGTGTTCAAGTCAATTTTAACTTATGAATCTGAAAGCTGGGTTAGAAATAAAACACATGACAAAAGACTAGAGACTGCAGATATGAGAGTCCGGAGAAAGATTGATGGCGTGAACAGATGGCATCAATGGCAATATCATATTAAAAACGAGGATATTAGGAAAGAACCCAACATTATTAACATCCAGGAATGCGTTAGCAGAGATAATCTCAGGTGGCATGGTCACTTTAACAGAATGGGAGAGGAAAGATTAACAAAACAAGTGTTATCTGCGAGGTTGGCAGGAAAAAGACTCAGATGAAGGCCAAGATATAGGTGGATTGATACAGTAAAAAAATGCCTTAAAAGACAGAAATATACGATCTGAATAATGTTGGAGTCTTGACAGGTAACAGATTGATTTGGAGGAAAATTGTAGATAGGAAGTTAGTGATGATGCAAGTTTTTCCTGTAGTACTATCATATCCTGTACACCCCTTAAGGATACATGTCAGAAATATGATGATGATAATAATAATACCATCTGACTAATGAAGAGTGTAGAAAGCAGAGGCATATATTCAGGGTATGCTAGGTGTGTGATGCATACCCATGGAATACCAATATCACCGATATTATATTTTTGCATTTATTCCTGTTATAGACTCCCTAATTGTTTCTTGGCTTCACATTATTCCTAAAATTAAATACAATATACCAATACTTCATGAAGAGGGCACTTTTAGAGAAGAAAACTTTGAATCACATTCACATTAATAGCCCAGATACATGTGTGTCTGTCCATATTGGTTGTCACAAATATGGACGGACATCTTTGTGCAGATACTGACCCATTGAACAGACATACAGATAGCGAAGCAGATTAAATTCTTAGCATTCCAGTTATTTTAAGCCACCACAAAGTGAGGAAGGGTGTGCACTGAGACAAAAGTATCCAGAAATCAGTGGCTGTGATTGGTTGTTATGTCAACCAATACAAGTGAACCTTGTAATTTGTCATGAGTTGTAGTTTTTGATTTCTGAGTTTCATCTGTTATGCACGCATAAAGTATGAACAGACATATTTAGAACCCTGCTATAGAAGAGTTTTTAATATATATTTGCCTATAAATAATTTGTAACTTTTTTTGTCCATATTTACAATAGGAAACACTTTTGATAATCAACTGGATGTCTGTTTTTCTGCCAGAGCATTCGAAGATTGTATGTCAGTAGTCAATAGAGGTAAGTCTCGTCGTCCTCTTCGAAATATACTATTATATTTACACCTTTGAGTAATTCAAACATACCAACCAAATATAGCATTCTCCTTCATTACTGTTTTCTAATATATCTTAGTAAGGGAATACCGTGAGTAGACATATAAATGCAAAATTAATGACGGAAAATCTCACGTAAAAAGATTTTTAATAGTATAATTTTCGTCTGTGTGTCACAGGCATCTTCAATACATGTTAAGCTCAAATTAAACAATAACTGATAATTCCAAAAAGCACCGCCTAAGTAGCTAGTGTAAGATAACTAAAAAGGTCAATAAAATTTCCTAACAAAAATAAAAAATAAAACTATATATACAATAAAAAGTTAGGAAAGATTAGCTGATTTGTAAAGTACTATCTCCCATAAATGGGATAGATGTAAACCATTGGATATGTTTAAGTTAGGAGAGTGGAGTAAAGTTTCACATGTTTCTTTATAAAGCTGTTCTATGAGGAACCGACTTTTGTGAAGGACTCTTGTCTTTTTCCAATGAGTCTGGTTAAGATGGCATGTTCTGCAAGTCCAGACTGTTCAGGTTTAAAGTACTGAATATAAGACTTGTGTTCTTCTAGTCGAAAACAGAGGCAGATCTTCCTGTTTGAAATAAGATAATCCACAAGAGCAAGGAATCTGGTAGACACCAGGATAATTAAGATGTGGAAGCTTGTCCTTAGGAGAAGTGAGAAAGGTGGAGATTTTTCTGACTGGTCGAAAGGCAACAAAAATATTCAGTGGTTTTAAAACTTTTGCTATATGTTCACTAATGCCATGTAAATAAAGGATAGCAATGTGCATTATTTCTTCTGTATTTGAAGAGGAAGACATATTAAAACTACTCAAAGCTCTTTTGATGAAGGAATTTTTGTATCCATTAGATAAAAAGAAAGAGGTAATATACTGCAGTTCTTTCTGTAAGAGATTGTCTGAAGAACAAAATGAGTTGGCCCGATGAACCAGTGTTTTAATAGTTCCTGCCTTTTGACTGGGATGGTGATGAGATTCAGCATGGATATAATGGCCAGTATGAGTCTTCTTTCTATAGACTGAGAAATGTAGGTTACCATCTGGTTGGCGAAGAATTAGAAGATCTAAAAAGGCTAACTGCTTATTTGATTCTATTTCAAGGGTAAACTGGATTCTTGGATGAAGTGCATTTAACTTAGTGAGAAACTGTTGAAGTTCATCAGAAGAGCCATTCCAAATAGCAAAAATGTCATCGACATATTTGAACCAATGAGTAGGTCTGGGAGAAATGTTGTCAAAGATACGTTTTTCAAAATGTTCCATAAAGAATTTGGAGATAGCAGGAGAAAGAGGATTGCCCATTGCTGTTCCTTCAATTTGTTGATAAAACTTATTTTTAAACGGAAAATAGCCAGAATGTATTACAAAATCAAATAGTTTTACAATATCCGAAGGAAATTCCTGTTGCAATAATTCAATACTTTTAGATAAAGGAACATTTGTAAATAAAGAAACAATATCTAAACTGATCATGATATCAGAAATGTCCAAATGAAGATCAGAAATTTTATTTCTAAAATCTAAAGTATTTTTTATATAAGTATCAGTTCTTCTAGTTGAGGAAGTGAGTAAATTTGTTAAAAATTTTGTAAGTGGGACAACCTATACAATCTACAACTAGCCTCAATGGAATGCCTGGTTTATGAACTTTCAGAAGTTCATAAACCAGGCGGACGCCCGAAGAAGGTTCTAAGTTTTTTCTTTTGATCTTCATTCCAAGTTGATACATTATCAATAAGAGAATTAAGTCTATTCAATTGACTCCCAGTAGGATCTGATGTAAGAGGCCTATAAGTTGAATAGTCGCGGAGTAATAGGGACATTTTTCTCTCATATTCCTTCCTATCTTGAATAACTACAGCCTTCCCTTTATCAGATTTCATAATAATTAAATTATTGTTATTCTTCAGTGATTTCAATGCTTTAAATTCAGAGTAAGAAAGATTAGGATGAGGAGGCTTGGCATTAAAGAGAATTTTCGCACATCCAAAATCTGTTGGCTGTTTTTTGGGATAAGAATCGAATACCTCTGTCTATGTTGTGAAAAAAAAAATCCATAAGGGGAACCTTATTAGGAGCAACGGCAAAATCATAACCTTTTGAAAAAACAAAACGTTCACTTTCTGTTAGAGGATGTCCGGAAACATTGATAACTACTTTATCTGTATCAATAACATTATTACTGGGTCTAGGTAGGCTGATCAGAGATTCAAACTTGCGTTTTAACTTATCACGAGAATCGTTAAAGACCTTTAGGTAAGAATTCGAAGACATAGGTAATATAGTGTTAAAAAGTTCAACCATTAAAACAGATTCTAGAGTGTTGGATTCTAATTATGTAGAAAATAGAATAAATGTTGTTTGATTCAGAATCCAACATGACTTTCCGTCACAAGAACTATATTTGTAAATATTTGATGTAAATAACATAAATTGTAATTGATATCATATAACTACCTTAATTATGTCAAATATTTAATTGCTTAATCAAAGAAATGTTTTAATGGTAAATAGATTCTGTATTAAATATTATTAAGCTGTTTTATTTATTATTTTGTCAATATTGTAAGACCTTATATTTGTAATTTAACTACGCATTTATTGGAATGCAAATATTCTATTTATTCTTTTCATGAAAGTTAACGTTATGTAATAACTGAATGTAGTTATATAACCTAACGTAACATTCGCGAGAATGTTTACGTCTATCGGTTGTCATAGAGACGCGTGGAAATAAACGAGCGTGTGTGAAGGAAGCGTTTGTAGAGGAGAAGAGAAAAATAGATATGAGTAGTAAGTAGGGAGTCGGAACGGAACTTTGGAACTATAAGGTAGCAAGGAAGTAAACTAAAAAAGAGAAGTAATTAAAAGATTCCTAAGGATAGGAGTTGAGTAGATATTTTTTTTATATAAGTGAATCTTATAGTTGGCTGAAAGCAAAACCAGCCGTAGTAATAAAAAGAAATTATTGCCGTAATCGGATAATTAGAGAACTGGACATTCAAAGAAGAATACTGAATAAATCCAGTCAGTGTACAATTACGACTTATTTCTGTACTACCATGAAAGGGAATTGTACGGAGTTAAACTAGTTGATGAATGATAAATAAGAATAATTAATGTACCTTATAGTTATCTGGATTTTTGAAGTGCGATTAGTAATGTTTTAGTTATTTAGTGTTTCGCAAGTGTGATAAATACAATTTGAAAGTGTGCTCACAAAATATTGGAAGTACTGAAGATTATTTCTGGTAAGGACAGTCATATTAGTTTATTCCGGTGTATGAAGATTTGAGTATTAGTTCCGTTGTGCTGTTTCTAACATTAACTGTAGTGTATCATCGAGGCTGAGAGTTGAAAATATAGTTACATTGAAATAATATCTGCCGTTGTTAGTGCCTGTTATGAGTTAATCATAGAGTGTAGCTGAGAGATACATGGAAACTGATTAAATAAGAAATTCTATTGTAATAAATTGAGTAAAGAAACTTTGTGATTCTGAAATTGTGAATTTGTATGTGAAAGTTTGAAAGATTAATTTATTGTGAATGACTTGACCTGATGTACTAGCTTGACTGAGTTGTCATATTTAAAAGTGGAATACATGTATTTGTTATATAACCATATATTAAATGTTTTGTTTGTTAATTTAAATATTGTGTTTGCCTGAATTTCTTTTTACTGTACCGTTCACAAAAATTCGGATCTAGCGGGAATCCCAGAAAGAAAATAGAACCATCGGCCTGAATGAATGAATAGACTGCTAACTAATTTTGAATTAATCCTACTAATTCATATAGACTTATCTAAGGATAGAGTGGCGCAGCATAATAGAAATTTCTCTACCCTTAGATCTGTGATTAATTTGCAATTAGTTTTCCTTTATTTTAAGAAAGTGACTTTTAGCAAGATGGCGGATTCGAACGTCAAGAGAACACGTCACGACAAGAGTGTTCTTGATGTCCATAATTTCTCTATTTAAGAGGGTTTAGAATTGGATTTAGAATTTTGCATCTCCGAAATAAAATGCAATTCATCCTACTGTTAAGTTCTTTCTGTCTAGAGAAGGAAAAAACACCCAGTGAGCCTTTCTGAGTTATTGATTCTTTGTCACCTGGAAAGTAATTTAAACATGAGAACAGGAATATATAAGATAAGTTCATCAATACAATTCCATCAATAGGAATTGTATTGATGAACTTTATTACATATGTAAATTTCATCATGCAATTCTTGTTTCATCAAGAAGCTTCTACTGACAGTTACATCCATGCTATTTTGTATCATCATAGTCAAAAATTGGGAGGCTGTCAAGACCTTATTACATTGTGCTCATACTTTCTATTCTACAGAGGACTTATCACTGCTTACATCAAATCAATTTTTTTTTTTTTTTTTTTTTTTTGAAATATGGTTTCTATTCATTCTTTATTACCAAAGCATTCAACAGTTTTGGGTTGCCCACCTCTGTGTCTCAGGAGAAATCACTTGCATTTCAATTCCTTGTATTATATCAGAATGCACTTGCAAAAGTTCTGAAGTTTCTCTCAACATCATGTCCTCTCATTCTGTTATGAAAATTTCAACCTTCCTTTTTTTGCCAAAGGACAAACTTCTTCCTCACTCAGCTTTCCATGTATAACAGATTCCCTATTCTTCTGGCTTTTTTTTTATTCCAGTCAATCAAGTAGATTTGCAGCTGTCTATTATGAACATAAATCTTACATCCAGTACCATGAACCTGAGCAGTCTGGCTAACCTGAACATTCTCGTCTTTACTAAGTACAGAGTCTTGTATAAGTGTTTAGTTTTCTGACATAAGAGTAGATTCCTTATGGAAATTCTGTATAAAGAGAGATGTGAAACCTTTCTTCATCATCCATATTTGAACAGGTTTGATGAGCTTCATTTATCCCTCTTATTGGAAATATTACTGCATAATTCTTAATTTTTTAAATATATATTTATACACTTTTTTTTTAAAATTAGGAATTGTATTGATGAACTTATCTACATATGTAAATTTCATCATCATACCAAACTCCACGGAGTCAGCAGATTCATCATGGGAGGGTCACTCAATCAACAACATATTTATCATACTGAACTTAAAAATCCTCAACACTCCCTGCATTCATAATGCATTCTGGTAGTATGTTCTATTACCCACAC
Organism: Typopeltis vanoorti; assembly: GCF_054136105.1. Classification (NCBI taxonomy): domain Eukaryota; kingdom Metazoa; phylum Arthropoda; class Arachnida; order Uropygi; family Thelyphonidae; genus Typopeltis; species Typopeltis vanoorti. The sequence continues at coordinate 42,371,783 of NC_143553.1, forward strand.
TTCTCTGTGTAAAAAATCTACTACTGGTGCTCTTTACTATACCCTGGCACAATTTCCAGGGATGGCTTCTTGTATTAATCTGATAAAATTCCTTAACTAACTTAAACATCTCAATCATATGATCTTTTTTCCCTCCTATCCATCAGACTAATTTACATTCCAATATTTTACTTCTCTCCATAACCAACATTCTGAAGCTTTTTCTTCCTTAGTCACTTGTTTCTGAATCTTCTCCACAATTTTTCCACACCACACTGAAAACTATGTAACTAAATCTGAGCACAATAATTCAAGTGAATACAAAAAGAATAAACGGTTACATGAGGTGAGATGGAATAACAGTAGATGTTACAGGGTACTTTCCACCAGTGGCATTGCGTATCCATTTCAGTTGAGTGTGGCTTATGCAACCCTTGCAAACAAACTCGCATCAGTTTGACTTATATGATTGCATTTTTATCGGTGTATGAACGTTTTAAGAGAGCATAGCACATCAGCACTTATCTTAATTGGTTCAATGCAAATAATTGTAGGATAACTTTGAATACATTAATTTATTAATTGTAACCAAATCTGCATAGAGTGGGGTACAATGTGTTCGATTTAAGATGTATTAGAATACAAAATTAATGACGGAAAATCTCATGTAAAAAGATTTTTTTCAGGTCTCCAAAAGCTCATCGAATCTAGTAAGTCTCTTTTAAATTATCAGCTACATGAAGCTAAAAAATCTCTAGTTGCCATCTTCATGGGAACATAAGATTAAAACACGTGCACGCAGGCACTAAAAACAGCAAATGAGGTCAAGCAAGGAAACTACTGTTTTTCCTCAAGTCCAGATGGTGTCCCCTAGTAGGCTATATTAGGAATTCTTGGCCGTTGGACTGAAGTTCTCAAGATGTCTCCCAAATTTGGGGCAGTATCATGCATCCAAATTTGTTGAGGTTTGGCATGTTTCTTAGGGCTGAGGCTGATTCTATGAATAGTCTTTCACCATATTCTGTGGCTGTATCCAGAGCATGATCTGCAAGCCCAGAGTGGCTGTACTCGTGACACCGGATGTAGTCTTTGTGTTCCGAAATTCTGATATTCGCTGTCCTACCTGTTTGGCCAAAGTAGGACAGCTTACAGCTGCAAGGGACCTGGTATACACCAGGTAGGTCTATGGGAAGTGGTTGGTCTTTAGTGGAGCGGATAACATTATTCCAATTTCCTATATGGTCTGTAACAAGAGGTCAGGTCATGTTTATTCAGGACTTTGGTAATTTTTTCAGAAGTGCCCCGATGTAGGGAATGGTGATGGATTTAGAGTAATCTTTTTTGTGAAGGTGAGGAGGGGGGTATGGTTTACCGGTTTTAATATTTTTTGGATTTTTGGAGGTTGTAGTCATTGGCTGAGAAAGTGTTAAGGATGTGATTTAGTTCAGTGGTTAGGGCATTGTCATTTGAACAGCTTAGTTTAGTCCTATTGTATAGTGTCTTAATAACTCCATATTGTGGGGGAGGGGGATTGTTGGTGAATGTACCTGCCTGTATGGGTGGGTTTCCTATAAACTGAGAAAAACCAAGGTTCCATCAGGCTGGCGGGTGACTAGTGTGTCTAGAAAGGAAGGCTGCTGTTTACCTCTTTTTCCAGGGTGAACTTGATTCTGGGGTGTTGGTTGGTTGATCATCATCATCAAATTCCTGCCATGTACCCTCAAGGGGTGTACAGGATATGATAGTACTACACAAAAAATTTACATCATTACTAACTTCCCATCTACAATTTTCCTCCAAATCAGTCTGTTACTTGTCAAGACTCCAACATTATCAGATCTTATATTTCTATCGTCTAAGGCACTTTGTACCGTATCGATCCACCTATATCTTGGTTTTCCTCTGGGTGGTTTTCCTACCAACCTGGCAGAGAACACTTGTTTTGCTAATCTTTCCTCGCCCATTTTGTTTAGGTGACCATACCACTTGAGATTAGCTCCGTTAACGCATTCCTGGATGCTGACAATGTCAAGTTCTTTCCTAATATCCTCGTTTTTAATATGATATTGCCATTGATGCCATCTGTTCACGCCTCTAATCTTTCTCAGAAATTGCGCTAATATCTGCGGTCTCTAGTCTTTGGTCAAGTGTTTTACTTCTGACCCAGCTCTCAGATCCATAAGTTAAAAACTGGTTTGAACACTGTCTTGTATACAGCTAATTTAGTGTTCCGACTAATTTCTCTCTTATTCCACATGAATTTATTCAATTGACTTCCTACCATACCAGCTTTGTTGATTCTGTTCTCTATTTCTATATTTAATTTACCATCTTAACTAAAAATTGTGCCTAAGTAGCTGAAATGTCATACTTATTCCATGGGTTCCCCGTTCACAACACAGTTGACATTTTCAATGATTCTGCCTATTTTCATTGTCTTTGTCTTTTTATTGCTGACGTGTTGGTTGTTTAATTGCGTTAAGGAGAGGAGTGTATCAGAGCCATGTGGCTAAATAGCGAACACATCATCAACGTAACGAAGCCATATGGTAGGTTTTTGTGGGGCAGAGTTTAAGGCTTTCTCTTCAAAAGTCTCCATAAAGAAGTTGGCCAAGGGTGGGGAGAGTGGTGAACCCATGGCTGTCCCCTGCATCTGTTTGTAGAATTTTCCCTGCCAAAAAAAAATAGCCCGAGTTCATTGTGAACTGAAATAGGGCTGAGATATCGGCAGGATTGGCTTAGATGAGCTCTAAGGTTTCCTTGAGGGGGACATTTGTGAATAAGGAGGAGACGTCAAAACTGACCATTATGTCAGTATGTTGGAGTGTAAGATTTTCTACACTGGCTTTGATGTGGGCCGAGTTTTTTTATGTGTGATGGTGTGTTGCCAGTATTGTGTTAGCACTTTGGCTAAATGTTTGGCTAATTTGTACGTGGGGGAATCAATGCCATCCATTATGGGACGTAATGGCACATTTTGTTTATGTATTTTTGGGAGCCCATATATATATGGAGGGAGGGGGTCTAGAGTTAAAAGGTTTTAATTTGTTAGTAACTTCCACAGGCCAAGAATTATCCGCTTTGGTGATAACTATTTCTTTGTCTTTCTGCATTTCCTGTAGAGCGTTATATTCACTATTGGATATGTTGGTTTTTGGTGGTCTTGTTTTGGTGAGAACACAGGCTACATCCAGTCAAATATTGTTGGCGATGTGGTTTGGAAGGTGGAGGATACTGCGCTCAATCTGGATCATAATTTCTTCGCAGATATTTTTCTAGGAGCAATGCCGAAAATGTGGCCACATGCAACAGAGTTCAGTGCTTCAGGCTTCAAAATAATGGAAGAAAGGTTGACTACCATGTTGGGTGGCCGTTTTGCAAGATTTTTCTTCTAACCTTGTCAAGATTCTTGATTTTGTTATCCATTCTGGCTATTTTACCATTCAGGATAAATTACATGAGAAGTTACACTCATGAAGAATGTAATTCTTGTTTGACAACAGGAATTAGAATCTTGTTGTCTAACATTAGACAACATGTAAGACATGCTACCAGTATACTTCTGTTACTAGTATTTTGTATTCTATTACTAAATTGTACTGAAGGTGCCTTCAATACCAAAGCAAAAATTTTACATCTATTAAATATTTATCCATGTAAGTTTTCTGTCTTTATTTTATTTATTCATTTATTTTGCAATTTACAGACCAACTTTTTATGGCATGGGTTGGCAATTTGCAGCTCTCTGAACATGTAACTGTGGCTCTAACTTTCAGCCTGCATCACGCTGCAAACAGTTCCCAGTTTATTTTGCCTGCACATCCCAATCAGAGCACACATAGTGCAAAGTCTCTTAACTGTTGTGGCAGTGATGATAAAATAGTAAAAACAGGAACAAAATAATATCCATGTGTTTAATACATGGAGTAGCTTACCGGATACATAAAAATTTGAAAATATTTGTGTTGGAGCTTCTCTCAGTTTTTCGTTCACTGTATTTCTGTGAGCAAATATTTTTGAACATGAACTATATTAAAAATAAATCAACAAATCATCTGAACAATGCAAATCTTTCAGCATGTTTAAAGATGAAAATTACAACGTAATTTTCATCTTTAAACATGCTGAAAGATCTAATATCATCTAATTGGATATTTGTTACAGTTTGATGGTATTAAAAAGTGTGTGTGTTTAAATAAAACTCCTTCACATTATTCCATTTCTTAAATTTCCCCTCTCCCAGCTTGAGCTGAGGTGCAGTTCTTTGGATTACTTTTCTTCTAAAAATTAGATCAAAAATGACACTTTGCTGGGGGGGGGGGTGGAAAAAGGCTGCTGATACCTGCTTTAAGGCATCATTTTATTGTTCAGAATGAAAAACAACTTAATGGACATCAGCACAGGATGATACACCTCACAGTCTTGCATTGAATTTGAAAAAAATCCTGTAACCAGTACTCAAAATATACAAGAACTTAAAGACTGGTAAAAAATTAGTAGCTTGGTCTAATAAATTGACCAATCATAATAAGATGACCATGTCAGAAAACTTACTATCTAGATTTAAGGCAATTTAAAAGACAACACTTCTGTGACAAATGATAACTAACACTGGATTTAATAGGTTGTAATATGGATAGTTAAATCAACTAGTTTTGTCACATATGCTAGTGACTTCTTCTGGATTAGGAAGAACAAAAAAAAAAAAAAAAATGTAATAAGCAGTAAACATGAACCATTGTAAAATTCGATGCAGTAGGGATTTTTTTTCTTCTTAACTTTGCATCAACTTTTACAGAGGTCACAAACATTGTATATAGAAGGATATTGAAATTTAATGCCGATTGTGGATTTTTGTTATTACCAATTTTGTATATAAGGTTTATATTAACTGTAGTTATAATATTATTTGTGATTTGAAAAACCATGCAAGTATGTATTGAAACGGTAGGAATGTTAAACTGTGTATTTCAAGGGCCATGCCTTACAAAGCAGCCCGGCATTTGAAGTGATTCTGATTTTAGAGAAATGGCTTAGAAGCTTTGTTTGTAAAATGTAAAGTGCCTTCAATTGTTCCAGCTTAACCTAATGCATGTCTCAAGGACAGTGCAACAACAGGCGGCGAACATCTAAGGATCTCCCACGTGTGGTGATCCTTACACAAAAACAATAACATTGTTTTTGTGTGTTCTGTGGAAAACAGAAGTAATCAACAACTGAAGGTCACATCCCTTTTGCACAGGAATGTTAGGGGTTCTCAACCCTTAATCCAGGGACCGCAAGAGGAAATATAAGAAAGGATCAAGAAGAACTCGAGGGGTATCCAGAGGCAGTAGATCTAGTATGTAGTAGGCAGAAGCAGTATGCCGGTTAGAAGAGGCAGAAATGAGGAAGGAAGCAGGTATGCAGAAACGCAGTCTTCTCCCACAGTGTCTCGGGATCCAGCATGGCAGACACGGGTCTGTTGGATGTCCAGAGAGAAGTAGGAAGATGTTGAAGGAGAAGTCGAACCATAATATGCATCAAGTCCTGGGAACCCTTCACGATGCACCCTCGCTAAAGAATAGGAAGCCCACACAAATGTTGAGGCCCAGGATGGAAAAAAGCAATTGGTATCGGTGTAAAACGCTCCAATCCCCGAAAATCTCCCAAGAAGCGACACCGCTAAAGAGAAGGAAGCCCGCACGAATGTTAGGCCCAGGACGGAAAAACAGCCAGTATCGGTATAAAAATGCTTCAAGCCCCAAGAATTCTTCACGATGTGATGGCGCTAAAGAAAAGAAGCCTGCACAAGTGTTGAGGTCCAGGAAAGAAAAGAAGCCAGTGGAACCAGATAAGAGATGAAAGAGCGAATTCAGATATATGTGTCAAGAGAAGAACTGTGGGTAAAACCTGTGTGTGTACGTTTAACGTTGCGGAAGATTGAATGATATTCGGAAGGATATATATAAAGTTAAATTGTGATTATTTGTTCCGGACTATGAGGCTAAAGAATAGTTGATATAATTTAGATATGAGAAACTTGTTGATTGAAGTGTATATGTGTGTGTGTGTATATATATATATATATACACACATATATTAGGATAACCAAGTTATTTTATAAACTTGGTTATTTTAACTCCTAATCCCAAGTATGCAAACAATTAAGTTTGCACCTGAAACAAAGTTCAAGTCTAAAGATGGTACAACACCAGGGCAACTCATTGTAAAGGTGGGTAAAGCTCTGATCACTATTCTTAGTATTAAGAATAGTGATCAGAGCATACTTGGGATTAGGAGTTAAAATAACCAAGTTTATAAAATAACTTGGTTATCCTAATATACAATATCCCCAAGATAAAAAAATTATTACATCTATATCTCCTCCAGAGATTTTTATTAAAAATAAAAACACCTTGTTGCAACTTCTATAGGTAAAGTTGATAAGGTGCCATATTACTATAACCTTGGTATTTAGGATCTAGCTACTCACTGAGGAGACCTCAAAAAAGGTTGAAACCGGTCTGGGTAGTGACCCCTGCCCATAATGCAATGCAGTATACATCTTCTAGTGAGATGTGCTTTACATTATGGGAAAATACTAAGAATAGTGATCAGAGCTTTACCCACCTTTACAATGAGTTGCCCTGGTGTTGTACCATCTTTAGACTTGAACTTTGTTTCAGGTGCAAACTTAATTGTTTGCATACTTGGGATTAGGAGTTAAAATAACCAAGTTTATAAAATAACTTGGTTATCCTAATATACAATATCCCCAAGTTAAAAAAATTATTACATATATATATATATATATATATATATATTACATAAACAAATTAGTATTGGGATGAGATTATAGATTGGTGTATGATAGTATTCCTGCATGTTTTAATGTGTGTATAATGTATGAGATAATATAATTCTTAGCTTTTAATTTTCTGAAGAGCCAATTCATTTATGAAACTGTATTATTGCATCCTAGTTTAATAAATATGTTTGTTATGTTAAAGAATGTGTATTCACGGATCCTAATTCAATTCCAATGCACTGTTTTTAAATAAATGCAAACCTGTGAGCGAAGATAAAAAAGAGTAGCCACGACTGTCAATAATGCTGGAGATAGATCTAGAGAGAAATTGCAGGTAATCTTAATTATATTTAATATTTTATATTTAATACCCATAAAGGGGAATCTTGGTGGCGCAGTCGTAACATTAAATATATTTTCCAAGGTTGTTCTCAAGATATTAAAAAAATGGATAACCTGTAGTATCTTAAGAAAAAGGTGTCAAGTAAGTATAGAGTAATAAAGCAAGTCAAGTAAATATAGAGTAATAAAGCAAGTCAAGTAAAAAATAGAGTATAAAGAGAAAGTAAAGGTATATAGAAAAATAAAGTAAAAGAAGATAAAGTAAGTAATAACGTAAAATATAGAATGGGAACAAGAACCAATCATTTTACACCATTATACATCTAAAACCAAATGTATAGGAACCGTTACACAAAAGTAAAAAAACAAACATGTGGAGCATGGAGGTTGGTATGGGTCAGTCATTGCTTAGCAGGTATGCATGATAGTTGGGCAGAAAAGTTAACGTCTGACATGTTGAAAGGTCTAATAAGTGATTTCCAAATTTAACATAAAATTATTTCTTGGTTTCTATTGAGCGTGCCTTGTGAGTGGATAACCATCGTAGACTCTTTGATGTTGCAGGCACTGAAGTTGTCTTCTATGCAAGGCATGGAGCTCTTGTCCCATTCAATATTGTGGCGAATGTGGGAGAAGTGGAAAGCTAGGCTTGAGCTTTCTTCTCAGTTTTTATTAACTTCTCCAATATGCTCTTTTAGCCTGATTTTCAAACTTCTAGATGTTTGCCCTATGTAAGCAAGGCTACAAGAGCATGAAATATTGCAAACTCCAGGATGTTTATTGAAAGGTTGTGGTCATTAGGTGAGTGTAACAGAGCTTGTATAGGTACAACGAGCTTGAAAGCCACTCATGTCATGAGATTTTGAGAAAAAGTCTGCCAACATAAGGGATGAAACCGAGGCTCTGTAGTGAATATCAGGGATCTGTTGTAGAGGAGGAGAAACAATAATTTTTGTACCATTTTCTTAGAATATCCATTACTCACCAAATAGTTGGAGAAGAGAATGTAATTCTTCTTTTAGTGTTTCTTCATCTCCTGTAATAGAGATTGCACTTTATTTTTCCAGTGTGTATATATATAATACCTAGTTTTTATATAGTACAATGAAGAGAAATGTAGCTAGCAACATGTATAAGTGGGCTTACAGTATACACCACGAGAGAGGCCACCTGCTTTTTTCGAAATTAAAACATCCAGGAAATTTAATTTTCCTTCATTTTCAAGTTCTAAAGTGAATTTAATTTTATGGAGGAAGGAGTTAATAGATGAAAGAAAATCATGCAACTCAGTCACACTATGTTTCCAGATTATAAATATGTCTTCCACATATCGTCAATTAGATGGAGATACATAGGATTTGTAGATAGCAGAGAATCTTTTCAAAGTTTTCCATGAATAAGTCAGGACATGGAGGAGATAAGGGGCTTCCCATTGCAAGGCCAGATAGTTGTTGACAGATTTTCATATTCCATTGGAAATAATCCGAATTGAGACAATGTCTAAATAGTTGGACTATTTAGATATTGTATCTACAATATCTAGACTAGCTAGAATGTCAATCGGTACGATTGACATTCTAGCTAGTCTTAGTAGTAGAGCTAATCTCAGGGCGAGGAAAGATTAGTAAAACAAGTGTTCTCTGCCAGGTTGGCAGGAAAACGACCCAGAGAAAGACCAAGATATAGGTGGATTGATACTGTGCAAAGTGCCTTAGACGATAGAGATATAAGATCTGATAATGTTGGAGTCTTGACAAGTAACAGACTGATTTGGAGGAAAATTGTAGATAGGAAGTTAGCAATGAAGTAAATTTTTCATGTAGTACTGTCATATCCTGTACACCCCTTGAGAGTACATGGCAGGAATTTGATGATGATGAAATTTTACGGACTTTGTAAACACAGATAAGTAATTACTATAGATGCAGAGATTAATTTATATAAAATTACTGGTATTTCATCATATGCTAATGTTAAACATCAATTTTACATATTTCATACCTGTCCACATGATATCAATACATGGAAGTAGTTTGCTACCAACTGTGTTAAGATATTCTGAGTTCTGAACATTTGGAACAGCTCTGGCTGCACAATATTCTGAAAGTATAATCATAACAAAACATGCAATAAAAAAAAAAAACATGTATACATACAGGCATAATGAATTTTATATAGATTAATATATTTCAATGTCTTTATTGGTTTTAGTACCATTACATAAAATAAACAGTCATGCATAAATACATTATTACAATTCAAGATATTAAATGTACAGTTCACACTCACTATAGCAAACATCTTCAATATAAGAAAATACCAAAAATGTCCCAACAAAGCTACACACAAGGAACTTCACTATAGCAAACTATCTACAATTACAAATTATTCCTGTGGTTCCTACACATTTGCTACAGTGAGAGCTAACTGGATATTAAATTATATTCCTGATTACAACAACAGACAATTTATCTACTCATAAGAGCTATTTCAGTGCTGAAATCTGACTACAAAAATAGAAGTATTACTCTGCAATAGTAACATTTAATGATGATTTCGAAAACAATCTTCATTCTTAATTAAAACTACCATCCAGATGAATCAATACTTTAACTTCCTTTTTCTTTAGTTATATAAAAAACTATTAAGGAAAATTTAATAATTTGTGCTCTTAAAATAGCAGAAATACAATGAAAGTGTAAAATTTCTATATTCTCAAGAATCATAAGCAACTTGGATTAAAAGGATCCAAATTAGCTACGCATTAAAAATTGCATCCTCCTAAACCAGCATCATTTTCTGAAACTTATGTGATGGCCACTTGAGATGTTTCTGGGTGAGAGTTTTGGCTTGTAACTAAATGGAAAATTCAACTGAGGATGTTATCAAGAGTGTTACACAGTTGAAGAAGAGCACTTGCATCCAATATGAATGCTACTCAGATTGTTGTTGTTACTACCTGACAATTATCTCATATCTTTCTGCACACAAGTTATTTTTGTTCCTAAAGAATCCTTATTTGATAACAATAGCTACTCACTATGACTTGACACACTGGAGTAATCTAGAGTTCTTTAGCTCATCACATATAACTGCTGCTGAATGCTTGTTTGTCCCAACTTGAAATCTTTAAAATTTATCAATCTCCCCTTTGGATAGTTTTAAAATCTGTTAAGTGGTGACAAGTTTTTTCATATATGTATTATTATTATTATTATTATACACCTCCAGGGAGTCCAAAGACTCATCGAGATAGTCAGTATGTAGTCTGTGTGTAGTACTGACTATATACTCATCGAGTATATAGTCAGTATGTACCACGAACCCTAGCAAGTGTTTCTATCAGAAGCAGTTATTTTTCTCTATTTCAATAATGAATTGAATATGCATCCTGTGTGTTTAAATAATTTAGAAAGGGATTAATGATCAAAACCAAAGAACCATCTAATAATGGCTACATCTTGCAATATTTTCAGTATAGAAACGGTGGGATTAAAGACAATTTCTATAAGTAACACTAGAATTTGCCATTGATTTCTCTTCTGAAATTTCAAAATCTGTCAAAACAATTTTGTCCCATGGTTGCAGTAAATTAGATCAACCTTAAATCACTTAGAGAGTCAGAAGGGATACATTATATTTACTAATGAATTGGTGAAAATAAATGTCTTCAGTCAGTTATTTCTTTGTGTTAGCTACCTTCACTAGAAATTTTGGTAGATGTCAGAACTCATCCATCAGCATATATAACAAATGACAACACCAAGGAACTGGATGTCCTTAAGGATTCTTTTATTAGCAATGGGTATTAAAAATAAAAGGACATTAAGAAAATTATTCATTCGCTCCCATAAGATGTAAATTTTATGCATCTCTATCATACACTGGAAATGTTTATAATATCTGCATAGCTTAATCCTACAATAGTCACTTCTAAAAGAATGAATAATTAAGACTGTTGTAAGGTGCAATTTAAAAAAAAAAAAAAAAAAGCAATATTTTCAAAGTGGTCACTTAAGGTCAAAGCTGAATAATTGCAAGGAGGCTTCTTCTATGTAGTCTTTTTAAGGAATGCTGAAACTGATCAGAGCTTCTAACCTAATATCCATTGTTGAAAGTTTATTTTTCACTTGGTAAGAGTATAATAAATTTAGTTTAATCCTTTATCCAAGTGTGAGAAAACAAAGTTTGCACCTGAAAATATCTTCAGGACTGGGGTAAGGTGGTACAACACCAGGACACTCCTTGCAAAGGTGGAGCAAGATACCAACACTCCTATCTCAGCATAACATTAGACATATCCGCAAGGAGATGTGTTTTGCATTATGGGAGATACTGAGATAGGAGTGTTAGTAGCTTGCTCCACCTTTGCAAGGAGTGCCCTGGTGTTGTACCACCGTACTCCAGTCCTGAAGATACTTTCAGGTGCAAACTTTTTGCTCACACTTGGATAAAGGATTAAACTAAATTTATTATACTCTAACCAAGTGAAAAATAAACTTTCAACATCTATCTCTAAATCCAGAGTAATTTATTAAAAAAGGGTGGCACACCATTTGGCAACTCCTATAGGTAGAGATGATCTGCTAATGCTTCTGCCTGGTATCTCCACTTGGACCTGGCTCCCACTGAAGAGACCTCAATAAAGGTTGAAACTAGTCTGGATAGTGGCCCTTCCCTTAATGCATAACATTAGACATATCTGCAAGGAGATGTGTTTTGCATTATGGGAGATACTGAGATAGGAGTGTTTGGTAGCTTGCTCCACCTGTGCAAGGAGTGCCCTGGTGTTGTACCACCTTACTCCAGTCCTGAAGATACTTTCAGGCGCAAACTTTGTTTGCTCACACTTGGATAAAAGATTAAACTAAATTTATTATACTAATATCCATTCCTTATCTTCTTCTCATGATATAATCCATTATCAGCTATCAAACCTGGATACTGAATAAACAAGGATAGGCTGGGAATTTGGAATTTTGCTGAAAAAAACTGGATTCTAATTAGCTTAAGAATATTCATAAATGATACCACTTGATATTGCCTGCCAAAGTAAAGTGATGTGGGCAAATGTCATAATGGGGAATTGGACAATGAGACTTATCATGCCTAGGGAAGTGGTTCCCAACCTTTTTCCACTTCTGTACCCCTTGTTTTTAAAATAGTGGTGATTCAAACTTAACATTTATTGTTCCATAACTAAAGTTTTGCATTTTTTTACTTTATTTGTTTTTTTGCCATTACTGATTATTTTTCGTGTACCCCTGAATGGTCAGCACGTACCCCTGGGGGTACACATACCACCAGTTGAGAACCGATGGCCTAAGGTAGCAGACAAGGTTCTACTAGGTAGACATGCAGAAATTTTTCAAGGCATCACAGAAGGTAGCTAACACAAAGAAAAAGTTGGAAATCCAAAGAGCAGAGAAGAATTGATTACCAGACACTGAAATGTTTTAGGAAAACTCGGAGAAAGGAGAGAAGCTAATAATAATAGCGTCAGCTGGATTTCTATTCAAAACATGGACTAGTTTACTAACACCATGTTCCAACATATCATCATCAAATTCCTGACATGTACCTTTGTACCCTCAAGGAATGTACAGGATATACTAGTTGTGGTAGTGGTGGAGATAGGCGGTCAATGGCATTGATGGAGATGATTGGTAGTAGAGGTTCGGTATACTGGTTGAGACAGTTGTAGGTGTCCTCCCGCGATGAGTCTTCGGACTCCTTGGAGGTGTCACGAATAATAATAATAATAATATGATAGTACTATATGAAAAATTTACATCATTACTAACTTCCAATCTACAATTTTCCTCCAAAACAATCTGTTACCTGTCAAGATTGTCAGATCTTCTAAGGCACTTTTTACCATATCAATCCACCTATATCTTGATCTTCCTCTGGATCTTTTTCCTGCTAACCTGACAAAAAACACTTCTTTTGCTAATGTTTCCTCTCCCATTCTGTTCAAGTGACCATGCCATCTGAGATTAGCTCTGCTAACACATATTCCTGAATGCTAACAATGTCAAGTTCTTTCCAAACATCCTCGCTTTTAATATGATATTGCCATTGATGCCATCTGCTCATGCCCCTAATCTTTCTCAGGACTCTGAAATCTACGATCTCTAGTCTTTGGTCGAGTGTTTTACTTCTGACCCAGCTTTCAGATCCATAAGTTAAAACTGATTTGAACACTGTCTTGTATACAGCTAATTTAGTGTTCCGACTAATTTCTCTCTTATTCCATATGAATTTATTCAATTAACTTCCTATCATACCAGCTTTGTTGATTCTGTTGTCTATTTCCATATTTAATTTACCATCTGCACTAAAAATCAAGCCTAAGTAGCTGAAATGTTTTACTTGTTCTATAGGTTCTCTAATCACAATGCAGTTGATATTTTCAATGCTTCTGACTATTTTCATTGTCTTTGTCTTGTTATTGCTGACCTTCATACCATATCATATCTATCACAACAGTTATTCAATTTAGTCAGGGAATCTTGCAGACATGTAGCAGATTTATTTAGAAGTATAACATCATCCGCATAAAGCAAAGAGCTGACATTAACATCTCCAATTTTGATATCGGGTTTAATACCACTTTCCTTCATAATGTGATCCATATAGATAATGAATAATAGAGGGGATAACATACATCCTTGTCTCACACCAGATTTAACATTCAAATTTAATCCTTCAATTCTAACTGCTAACTTACAACTCAAAGACTACGTATTGCTTGACATAATGCCCCACTGACACCATACAACTATAGTGCTTTGAATAGCTTCTCTCTTGGCACCTTGTCATCTGCCTTTTGCAGATCTACAAACTTAGATACAGATCTTGTTATATTCCCATGATTTCTCAACTATTTGTCGTTAAAGTGAAAATCTGATCCTGACACCCTCTATTTGGACTAAATCCAGCTTGTTCTTCACCAAGATTCTCTTCCATAATCCTTTTCAACCGTTTCTGAAGTATAATGGCAAAAATCTTACCAAGCACACTCAGTAGAGAAATACCTCTGTAATTCTCACACTCGGTTTTATTTCCCTTTTTATACGTGGGTACTATGAGAGCTCTACTCCAATCACCTGGGATTTGTCCCTCTGTCCCAGCCATCTGAACTATGCAGTGTAGCCACTAAGACATTTATAACTCCATACTTGAGCATTTCTGGTTGAATATTATCTACTCCAGCTGCCTTTCCACATGTTTGGCTTTTGATGACTTTTTCTACTTCAAGTATGGATATGTATTCCTGATTGCAAGCCTAGTCCATTTTTTTTTTTACCACTGTGCTGTCACTGATTGTTTCATTTAGCAATTTTTCGAAGTAATTAATCCATACTTCAAGAATATCTTTTTCTCCAGTTTTCAATATCACCTTTGTCTTCTCTAATTCCTTTTACAGCACTCATTCTTTGATTTCTGGGCTTCTTCAACTACCTCGAGAATATCTTGCATCCTTCTTGATATTTATTTTCTATGTTCTTACCAAAGTCTTCCCATGACTTTTCTTTAGCTAGTTTTACAGTGTTTAGCTTTCTTAAATTTGTCTCTGTATTCTCTAAGAGCATAAGCTGATTTATGCTCTTAGCGAATTATTTGCCGGGAACTTTTGATATGCTTTCTTCTTTTCCTTCACTGCCTCTAACTTCCTGTGTCCAGCATGGAGTTCTGATTTTTCTATCCATGCAGACAACCTCACCACATGCCTCTCTGGTGGAATCAATCAATGTTTTCTTCAGGGCTTGCCACGGAATCTCCAAGGTTTGGTTCCTGTTCTCAAACTCTTTCTTTTTTTTCTTCAATAATCTTTGTGTATTTTAGCCTACAGTTCTCATCTGAAAGCTGCTCAACTTTTATTCGCTTTAAAACTTTCTTAAATGTTCTTCTTCTCCATATGAATTTAAATTTTATCCTGCTAAAGACTAAATGGTGATCGCTTCCAATTTCAAATCCTCTGTACACTCTAGTGTCCTGCACCAGAGAGAAAACATCGCCATCGACATAATATAGTCAATTAGACTTTTCTTATTCCTTGCCTCTTCTCTCCACGTAAATTTGTGCACATTTTTATGTTGAAACATTGTGTTAGTAATAACCAGTCCATGTCCTGAGCAAAAATGCAACAGGAATTTGCCATTATTATTAGCTTTGCTCTTTTCTCCATATTTTCCCAAAATATTTTTGTATGTCTCATAGTCATTTTCTACTATGCTATTTAGATCTCCAACAAGGACCAATTTTTCATTTTGTCAGTTGCTTTCTCTAAAGCAGTGTTCATCGACCTTTTAACACCTGCAGACCGGGTAAAATAGGAGAAATATTTTGCGGACCGGCTGACGGCTATGACAGAAACATAAACCAATGTAAATAGTATATTACTTATTAAATCCAATGTTATAAAATTACAATTTTTAGACAGTGTGACATCTGCTGCTGCTTAGAGGTTAGAAAATTTGATATACGTGGCTGGAGCACTGTTTCTGAGAGATGAAGCGCTGCAATAACATCCGTTTCATTTCTCTGTTCGGTTTTTATTACTGACATGGCTGAAAAAGTCTTTTTACACAAATAGAAAGTCGAAAAAATGACCAACAATTTGATAGCTTTATAACTCAGAGATGGATATTCTTTTTCGAGTGATATCCAAAATTGAGACAATGATTGTATTTTATGTCTGGACACCAGAGTGACATGAGAAGACAGCTCGTTCAGCTTTTCTCTTTCATGAGGATCAAGTGCACATGATTTTATATCTTCCAAGAAGGGATTATTAATCCAGAGGTTACCTTTAAGAGGATTCTCATTTTCAAGGAAATAATTATTAAAGTTTTCAGCTCATGCCCTTAAATGTTGACTTATTATGTTGATTATGACTTTCTTGTTGACATCAGCAGAAATCAAAAATTCTCCCAAAAGCGGAAACATTTCTATATCTTGTACGCGACTATCCCAAAGAGCCAGCTTCTTTTGGAACGCATCCATTTTATTTCTCAGTGTAAAAATATTTGTACAAGATCCCTGAAGAGAAATATTAAGTTTGTTAAGAAGGCTAAATATATTCGCCATATATGCAAGCTTAGCCATCCATTCCTCATTCAACAAAGGCTCTACTAGGTCAGATTTTCGCTCTCGCAGAAACTGCTTTACTTCTTCCCTCAGTTCGAAAAGGCATGCAAGAAACCTCCCTCTCGATAACCACCTCACTTCTGCATGGAGAAGGAGATGTTGATGGTGTGAGTCCATACTCTCACACAGTGTCGTAAACAGCATGGAGTTCATAGCTCAACTACAAATTTCATTAATGATCTTCAACCGTGTCATTGATCATAGTGTTTAGTTTAGTAGAAAACTTCTTTGCAGCTAGGTGCTCCCGGTGGATCATACAGTGAGTGGACAAAACTTCTGGGTGCTAGACTTCCGATGTGCGAGCTACTGATGTTATATGACAGGGGTGTTCATCAACCTGTCGATTGCGATCGACCGGTCGATCACAGAGCAATTTTTGGTCAATCTCTTGTGTATTCCTCCTTACTTACAAATTTAATTAAAACTGAAAACATAATATTTTATTTATCATTATTTTGTATTATTTTTAATTCGCTTTAAGTGTATTGCTATTGTTTTTTTATTTTTCGTCAAAATTGTCAAATCAGTAATTTTCTTATAAGTCTGGGTAAATTAATTAATTTGGATCAATGGAAGTCAAACAGCAAGCCGAGTGAATACGATTATAAGTAAAGTGTAAAAACTCGATTGTAGCTTAAATATTAAATATTCCAAAGCACATTACATCGATTTTTTACTTAGGTTAAGTCCTACGTGAATATTGTAAAAAAATTAACTTTGCTTGTCTCGGTATAGTTTGTATTAGATGTTTTTGTAAATAACTCTTTTGAAGCTAACTACAGATACTGCTTAAATAAGAATATGTTAGAGTGTTAAAAACAAAGGCAATGTTTTTGTCGCCGAAGCTGTACATGGCGTATTAGAAAGACTGTTATTGAAACTTGTATATATGAGAAAGTCTTGCAGGCTCTAAGTGTAAACATCTCCAAAGTCAGTCAGAAAGAGTTCAAACAACTTTCTGATGGCCAGCAATTTACAATCAAAAGAAAGCGGAGGAGAACAAAAGACGTGCCAAACTTGAAACTTAAGATGAAAGACTCATACCGATTCTTTTGGGGTTGCCGAACTTCATGCAAGATCTCAGAGGAGGCCTAATAAAAAGGGACTGAGGCAAGCAGAAGGGATCCCGGTTCCAGAATTGCTGTCAGAGAGGAGGCAGCCTGGTCCAGAATCGCCTACAGAGAGGCTGCCCGGATCCATGTTGCTTGAGAGAGGAGTTTCCCACTTCCAGAAAGGAGTTTCTCTGTTCGAGATGTCACTAGAGAGAGAGAGAGAGAGAGAGAGAGAGAGAGAGAGAGAGAGAGAGAGACTACTTCTAGGCCACAGACAAGGTTTCAAATTGCCGAAAGGAAGAGTCCCAATTGCTGGAGAAAAGTTTCCAGGCCAGGTTAATGTCAGACATTCACCAGTGTGTTGCGTTTTCATTACAATTTGATGAATCAAACGACTTCACTAATATTGCTCAGATAATAGTATTTCACATGGTATTTCAAGATTATTCAAGTAAAGAAGAACTTTTGAAAATTATACCATTATTGGGAAGGACTAGGGGTGAAGACATTTTTTCGGCATTTGATGAATTTGTGAAACAACACAAACTTCTGCTTTTTAAACTTGTGTCTATTACTACTGATGGTGTTCCTGCAATGATAAGTAATAAATCAGGCTTCATTTCATTGTGCAAAAACGATGACAAATATTCAGATTTTTTAACGTACCACTGTATTATTCACCAACAAGTACTGTGTAGTATAAGATTAAACACAAAAGATGTTTTGGATATTACATTTAAAACTGTAAATTCTGTTCGAGGAAAAGCCCTGCAACAGCGGTTATTTAAATTGCAGGCAGACGATGATAGGGAACTTCTGTTGTACAATAATTTTCGCTGGCTCAGCAGAAGTCAATTTTTAGAAAGATTTCTTGTATTAATTAACGATATAAAAAATTTTCTTGGTGAGAAAGGAGATATTTATCCACAATTGAGTGATAAAAGATGGTTGTTACACTTATCATTTTTAGTAGATTTCTGTACAAAATTAAGCAATTTAAATTTAGAGTTACAAGGTACAGATAAAAATTTAATTGACATATTAAGTTCAATAAAAACTTTCCAACGATACTTACTTTTATTAAAGAAAAATATAAATGACTAAGAATTTAGACATCTCCCATATTTATTAAAATTTTTTGAACAAAATCAAGAAATGCTTCACTATGATTTAAAAGAATTTATTCATGAATAGAATTAGTTAAGGAAGAAATAAATTCAAGATTTAAAGATTTTAATAAAACTGAAATGATTGTATCTTTTATCAATAATCCATTTCAAGAAAACTTGAACATCACAGAAATTTCAAATAAAATTAGTGGACTGTTTGATATAAACCAAGCTGAAATAGAACTTGAGATAATAAACATTCAGAATAGTTTACATTTAAAATCAATAAACAATGAAGTCATTTGGAAGTATGCACATGAAATATTAACTGATATTGCACGAAAAATTCTGCCATGTTTCAGATCGACATACTTATCAGAATCTGCTTTTTCAAATATGACCTTTATAAAAAATCAATTAAGAAACCAAATTACAAACAATCATTTGGATGATTGTCTGCGATTGGCCACTTCTTCATATCAACTTGACTATGAAAATATTGCGAGGTCCAAACAATGCCAAATTTCACATTAACTTCTTTTTTTATTTTTAATCAACCAGCATTTCCTGTAACTTGTGAGTTTGTAATCAATCTGTTATTTTTTCTAACTTTGGTATTCCAAAATAGAGAAATAAATATTTTATTCCAATATATTTGTTTTTTTTTTTTGTTGTATTAAAATAATTAAAAGTGATAAATTTTTAAATACACAAATAAAGTTTTTAGTTGTGTATTTTTTTCTAGTTGTTTATTTGTGTGTAATCAGATATCAGGTTGGGGAAACGTGATCTATACAAGAGAGTAGATCGCTGAATAACGTTTTATAGAAAAGTAGCTCGCGTAGTAAAAAAGGTTGAACACCACTGTTATATGACATGTAGGCAACTTAGAAAACAATCAAATGTTTAGGTAGAATCAATATATAAAGAAATATTTTTGGAAAATAAATACTTCTTTCTCAAGTCACAAGTTTTACTGTCCACTTTTATCAGTCAAATTTTGCATATTCCATCACACTGGGATAAGAAATAATCTATTACCACTCTCAACTACCATGAAGGCAGATTGAATGGTTACCTCACGTTATGACTTGGTACTATCTAATGCCCTGTTTCATAAACTTTTTTGAGACTGCAGAGCCATATGTAAAAGTACTTATTTTTTGCAGTACTCCTATGAAAATTTTCATAAAGATTATCAGAAAAGAATGCCAATGAACCATTCTCTGGAAAACATTAATCAAGAATGGTATGATATATAAAGCAATCTGTTCTAGAAATGAGTAAATTTTTCTATTTAAAAAAATCAGGGCCACTAATGGGCAGAGATGTGTAATATACAGTCTTTTCCTGTCATGTCAACCCCGCTTTCCTGAAGTGTGCCTCCCTTTTCACAAAAGGAGCTCTGGTGAAACTAGAGAGTATTCCCACTACAAGCGATACTAGGGAAGCAGGAAGATGTTCTTCATTGCTTAGTGAAATATCTGCATAGCTTACTGGAGGTCTGAAGTGACAAATGCCATTTTTGTTCTCCATAACAGAGATTCCAGTTTCTATCACCACCCTTTTCTCCAGTGATATCTTTCAAGGCCACAACAAACATACTTAGAGATCCATAAATTCCTCCATTTCGAGGGTACATCAGTTAAAATGCAGGCCGGATGCCAGTTAGTGCAAGACCAAACCAGTCATTAACAAGTCATGAGGCTTCTCAATCAACTAGTGCATGATTCCACAGCCACATGCTCTGTCAAGGCCACGGCATGGAGACTGGTTTCTCTCTGCACAGATGTCATGTGCAAGAGTATCTTTCTTGCACATCCCCACTATATCCTTCTGTCTAATCAAACTTTTACTCTCGCAAACAATAACAGCAACAGTGTGACAAAAGTAATCTCCCTTTTAAACTAATCCCATCAAAAAAGTCACATCACAACCAGCCACCACATACAAACCCTGCCAGAATCTCTCTCTCCACTAAAAACTCACTTTCACATCCACTTTATTAACATCCATGGCATTAACACAAACATAAATGACATCCACCATCACTTGCAATCTTCTGGATCAGATGTCTTATTTCAGCCATATCTCCAGTGCCCTAACTACACATTTGACGATTATTTTCACCACAAGAGTGGCATGCCTTTGTAAAATCTGACACAGCCTGCCAGAGAATGGATAATTTAGAATCCTCTGCTTTTGGTCTTCTATGGCTAAAGGTTTCCTTGCTCCATTTAGTAACTTTCATTTGTTGCATTTACCAGTCTCCAAACGCTTATACCTACTCAGATCTCTTCACATTCCTTTCCATGAGACTTAAACCACTTGCAATCCAGCTACCCAAATAGTGGGGGTCATCATCCTGGGCAACTTCAACATCCACAATTCCAACTGGCTTCCCTATTACAACACTAATGACCAAGCAGGACGAAGCAGAAATCTTTTCTGTAAGTAATGACCTAACACAAACTGTACATCTACCCACTCAAATCCCTGATAACCCTCTTCCCTCTCCAAATATTTTGGATCTGTTTAAGATCAGTTCTCCCTCCAGATACACCCTAGAGGTCACCTGTCCTCTCGTCAACTCAGACCACAATCTTTTACAAGTCTCCTCTCTCACAGAATGCTCCCAACTACTCCTGACCTCTGGCATTTGTAATCCTCTGGTATTCCAAAGAATCCAACTGGGATGACCACCAGAATTTCTATTCCTCTTTTCCTAGGTCTGAATACTGTTTCCATTCAATTGACCCTAACTCTTGCTGTGAAGGAGTATGAAGGCTTTCATCTCCCATTCAACCCATAATCCACATCCACTTTCTAACCCTTGGTTCAACTGAAAATGTGTCAAAGCAGTCAAAGGAAAAAAAAATGTGCTTACTGCACATGGCTCACATCAAGAACTCCAGCTTCATGCTCTGCCTATACCAAAGCATGTAACATATGAAAATCTGATGTCACAAAGGTCACAAAAGAAGAAAACTCACCTCCTGTTCAAATGAAAGTTGTGTCTTCTAGTCGCTTGCCAAGGCCGTTGAATACAACTTCAACTCTTTCACCTCTCTCTCATCCTGATGGCACCACTGTTACTTCATGCAAAAATAAAGTTGACCTCCTGGTATCACTATTTTCCTCAAACTACTGCATAGATGACCAAGGGAAACCACTTCCTATCATACCAGAATCCAAGCACCATATGCCTCCTATAGTTTTTTGACAAAAAAGTCATCAGAAAACTTGGATACTAAAAAGTCTACTGGTCCTGATATCATCTTTCCAATTGTTCTCAAATACTGTGCTCCAGGGTTAACATCTGTCCTGCATTGTCTCTATAATTTATTATACATATCTGATAATTATCCCAATACATGGAAGCAATCTCATATCCATCTTATGTGAATACATGGTGCACCTATTCCAAAAAAGGGTAACAGAAGTCTAACATCAAACTACCAACCAATTGTCATCACTTCTGTCCTTGACAATTGATGATCTTCTCCATTATTTTGGTATCACACTAAACAAACTGCCAAAGGATGGAAGTTTGTTTAGTAGGCCTTGATGCCACACATGTTCAACAGCTTTGGAAATGTCAAGGACAACAGCAGAAGTTTCTCTGAATTCTTCCATGGTACGTGGGTGGTGGGTGTTGTAAGCTACAAGGGCAGCTGTGGATCTTGAATGGTGGAATCCATACTGGCCCATGACTTAATCAGTGACTACCAGTATGGATTCCACCATTCAAGATCAGTTTACTTCCCAAATATGTGAATTGTTCTATATTTTCTATATCAGTTCCATCCACTTGTATCTTTTGTTTCATGTTCTTCTCCCCAAATACCATTGTCTTTGCTTTTTCCAAGTTCATAACAAGTCCAAATCTCTTACCTTCCTCATTTAACAGTTTCAGTGTTTTTTGTAGTTCTCTTTCGTCTTCTTCAATAATAACAATGTCATCTGCAAATCTCAGATTGTTAATTCTCATTCTGTGTACAGATATTATTCCTTTGGCATCTTCCTTCAGTTTGTCCATTGCTCTTTCTAAATGTGCAATGAAAATGCTTGGTGATATTGGGTCACCCTGTCTAGTACCTCTGCTTGTTTTAAACCATTTCCCCGAATCATCACCTATTCTAACTGCTGCAACTGCATTCTGATAAACATCTTTTAATATAGCTATTAGTTTTTTTATCAATTCCATAGGATTCCAGAACTGCTAATGTCACTTTCTGATCAATACTGTCAAATGCTTTCTGAAAATCAACAAAGCAAGTATATATGTTTTTGTTTTTTCTCCTAGCTTTCTCTGCTATTAATCTCATTGTCAAAATCTGTTGAATTGTAGTTCTATCCTGTCCTAAATCCTGCTTGCTCGTCTGCAAGGTATGCTTCCAATTGTGTTCTCAGTCTTTCTGCCAATATGATCATCATCATCACTTTACCAGTGATGATGATGATATTACAATGACTTGTCAAGGCAATTGTTCTATAATTTTTACATTCTAGCTTATTTCCTTTCTAGTATAATGTCACTAATATTGATTTCATCCATTCCTCTGCCATTTTCCCTTCTTTCCATACCATATTACATAGTTGGTGCATTTCTGTAACCATACGTTCACCACCATATCTAATCATTTCTCCAGTAATGTTATCGTTACCAGACCTCTTGTTGTGTTTTAGCCTATTGCTTTTTCTACCTCTCCTCTTAAAATGTCCATATCATGCTCATTACCTGGTGGTGGTATCTGCTTCAATTCCCCAGTCAGTTTCCCAATGCTATCAGAATCTAGTTTTTCTTCATATAACTCACTACAGTGAGAACCTGTGTAGCTCTATGGATGTGGCGTTTGCACACCATGGCGCTTGACCGCACGAAGGAAGACTTCTTGGTTTCGAATCTAGTCGGTGACTAGAAGAAATTTTTCTAAGCCATTTTTCGACCGGTTCCCGAGTTAATCGATCTCTGGCATGGGCAAGCGGGTTTTTTTCTCCCGGAAACTCAGGTTTTTTTGTCCCGTAAACTCAAGAAAATCGACCATAGAATCCACATTATTTCAGACATTAAATGTGTGTTAGGGTTAGGGACCACGAGATCGTGGCACTTGTTGAGCCATCTCTCTTCACTTTGTGCAGTTTAATTAGTGATAGCCTTGGGCCAGTTATGTCTGATTGGGTACCAGTGGAGATTGAACTGCCCATTCAGTCTCCAAAAGTTAGATAGGGCTTAAAACGGCCTTGCCCACTCCCTATATACGGGAATAAAAAGGCATTAGCTGATTTTTTAAATTTTTTTTTTAAAACTCACTACAGTATCTTGTCCACTGCTGTACAATTTTTTCGTTATTCATCAATACCTTGCCTTTTTCATCTTTAATTGTGGTCTGTTTTGGTTGCCACTTTACATTAATGTTTTTGATCATGTTGTATACCTCCCTTGTTTTATGCTCTCCATAGTACTGTTCTATATTGTTGCATTGGGCTTCTAACCATTTCATCTTATTCATTCTGACTGCTTTTTTCACCTCATTACACTTTCTTCTATATTGCTCTTCTACTTGTTCTGATGTATTCCTAATTATCTTCAACATTCTTTTCTCCTGTACTAACTTCAGTGTTTTTGTGTAATCCATTTCTTCTTGATCTTCTTTTCTTCTGGTACTGTTTCTTCAACTGCATCTTCTATCGCCTTCATTACTCTTTTCACTCATAAATTAGAGTTTTTTTCTTTCTTCACACTTTTAAGTTTCTCTTCTAACACTGTTCTGTACCTTCTTCCTATTTCTACTTCACTTATTTGTGCTGTATCTCTTCTATTCTGATGTTGGGGTTTATATTTCTTTTTTAATTTCATCTTGATGTTTGCAATCACTAAACTATGGTCCGAGTCTATATCCGCTCCTTGAAAAGTTCGACATTGCTGTACTGATGTTATCCAGCTTCTTTTAATCACATCAATCATGTTCTCGGTTTTCCCATCATTTGATCGCCACGTCCATTTTCTACACTCCTTTTGTTGGAATCTTGTGTTACAGATCATCATCTCGTGGTCCACAGCAAATTCTAACAATTTTTCACCTCGTTCATTTCTTTCTCTGATACCATATTTTCCCATGACTCTTTCCCAACCATCATTATCTATTCCAACTTTGGCATTCCAATCTCCTTCAATGGCTTTGGTATTGTTTCTATTGTCTCTGTCAGATCTGTAGAATAAGTCAATATCCTCATCTGTGCTGTCAGATGTGGGTGGTTGCCTCCAGTGAATTGGCAACCATCATTCCTCCACTTTGTTGCATCTATTAATACAAGAGCTACAGCTGACCAGCAGATCTTTACTGTGCAAGTGCAAGCACACCAAACCTGACTCTATTCATTCACTTTTATTCCATCCACCTCTGTCCTCTGGAACAGCTTTTCTCAAAAAGTATTCCCAAACAACTACAACTCTTCAACAAAATCAATAAATTTTATCTCAATCCTCATCTACACCCTATACATGGCACTGATAAGCCTATAGGTCCTTCGACCTATGGGCGCTGTAATCTAGTTTTTTTCAATATAATCAATGCAGAATCATTTTATTTTTCATAAATAAAATAACTTTCTTCGGCCAATTTTCTATGTATAAAATATATATAAGTAAATTTAATAAAAATTATTTTCCCATTCAGTGAAAGTCACCCCCCCCCCCACATACTAGAAACTACATCTAAGTTATAATGTTTGTATGCTCTGGAGAATCTCCACAAGTTTTTCTATAGTCTGAGGGTTCCACAGAACACAGTTTAAAAAACACTGCTCTAAATAAACAATGCATGCATATCCATCCTATTCTCTCACTGGTCATATTCCATTGCAACATCCACTGTTTTATTTATATGTCTATTTTATTAATAATCAATAAAACAGACATTCATTATAAGAATTTCCCAATAGATGTAATTACATTACATTTACATTAGCCAGGCGCTATCAGCCCAGGGTGGACTTTTGGCCTCAAGCACCATGTGCCGCCACTGGGCATGGTCCTCTGCGACTATCTGCCACGTTCTGGTCTCCAGCCCGACAACCTGCAGGTCTTCCTTGTGATCTGCCCATCTCTTCCTCGGTCTCCCTGGCGGCCTCCCATGACAGGGGTCGTGGGAGGCCGCCTTTGTAGTCCAAGTCCCACCTTTGTAGTCCAAGTCAGCAAGCACGAGGCAAAAAGGGGACGCACCTGATAATAGGCCACATTTGCAGCATTTACCCGACTCTGGACATCAGCCTCAACTTTGTTGTCTTCAGTCACGAAAGAACTAGTACCTAAATACCTTCACCCTCTCAAACTATGCAGCTCCCTCTGGATCTTGAGCAGCATGGTGACTCATAAAAAAGGTATTTTGTCTTCTCAGCGTTTATCTTCAGGCCAACTTCTTCTGCAGCTTCTTCAATAGCAGTAACCAATGGCACTGCGTCGTCCCATTGATGCGCCATGACGTTCAGGTCGTCTGCGTAGCCAAGAATCCTAACTAGCACCGCCCCCACGTCGACTCCACCTGCCACTTGCTGTGTTTCTAATTACTTTTTCCAACACTTGATCGAAAAGAAGCAGAGAAAGCCCATCGCCCTGCTTCACACCAGTCTGTACTTGAAACGGTCTGAGAGGTCACCTTCTGCTTTCACTCTTGCTCTCAAACCAGCTATGCACACACCTGCACCATTTTTCGGAGTTTTCGAGGAATTCCCAGCTCTTCTAACACCTGCCATATTTTTGGGCGTATTATTGAGTCATAGGCTTTAGAAAAGTCTATGAAAATATTATGAACTTCCTGGTTATATTCCCAGCACTTCTCAAAAACTTGGCACAGCGTGAAGAGTTGGTCTATTGTAGAACGGTTCCTCCTGAAGCCCATCTGGTAGTCACCAAGGCACTCTTTTGCATATGATGTTAGACAGCACCTTGTAGCCAGTCGACAGTAGTGAGATGCCCCTATAGTTGCCGCATTGAGCCTTATCTCCTTTCTTATATACTGGGGTGATCAGCGACTCCTTCCACTCATCCGGCAGCCGTTCTTCTCGCCAGATCATCAAGATGAGCCGGTGCAGCTGCTACAGCAGGACGTTCCCACCATTCTTCAGGAACTCTGCTGGTATGCAGTCCACTCCTGGAGCCTTATTATTTTTCAGCATGTGGATAGCACGAGTAATCTCACTAAATGTCAGTTCTTCGATAAATGGTTCAGCAGTTTAATAAGGAGTATAATCCTCCGATACTGATGTTCCAGCATTGACATTCGGCAAGTTCACGAAATATCTATGCCACTGAGCGAGAGCACCTTTTGAGTTTATTAACAGATTTCCACTCTCATCTCTTATGGTTGCCGCTTGTGTCTGGGCACCTCGCATGGTTTTGATCGTCCGATACATCTCCCATTCATTATTCATCACCCTATTTCTCTCTATACTAGCCATTTTCTCATTAAGATACTTCCGCTTTTCCCTGCATAGACATGTATTCACCACTCTTCTCACCCTCTCATATGCAGCTTTCTTCCTGCCATCCGCTAGGTAGTTCAACAGTGCTTCCCTTCATTTCGCTACAGCTTCTTCACACACTCTCTATTAAACCATGCATTTCTCCTTCTCTTTCTCTTTACCACAGTTCTCGAGGCAGCTAACGTGACCGTATTTTTGATGGTGTCCCACATCCCATCCAGATCATCCTCTTCCTCCTGTAACTCCCCAAAATGATTCTGCAACTCTAACTGGAAAGCCCACTTGCCTTCTGCTGTTTTCAACTTGCCCAGATCCCATGCTGATTGTATGGTAGGATACGTGGGCTTCTGAACCGCAATTCTATGCCTGAAATCATAGGCTACCAGATAGTGGTCGCTATCTCCATCTGCTGCTCTGAAACTTCTCACATCCGAGATGAAGCTGTGGTGATGTCGATACACTAGTACATGGTCTATTTAGTACACTGAACAGTAGCTGTTCTACCATTCGGTGATCTCAAGGTCTGCTTGTGGACATCTTTATGCGCAAACATAGTGCTCTTTACAAAGCATCCCGTAGAGGAGGCAAAACTCGCAAGTCGGATCCTGTTATCATTGCACTCCTCATGTAGGCTCCAACTACCCATGAAAGGGTGCCACACACGCTCTCTCCCAAACTTCGCATTGAAATCTCCCACTACTAGCTTGACGTCATAGGATGGTAGATTAGCACAAGTATGCTCGAGCACTTCATTGAAACAATCTTTAGCTTCCTCCGAACTCTGTTTAGTAGGCGCATAACAGTTCACAATAGACACATTTTGAAAACATCCCTTAACTCTAATAGTACACAGGTTTAAAATCTAAAATATTACACAAAAATTTATCACTAACTAAAAACGCAGTTACGAATACTTTTCATCATCTGTCGTCACCACTACAGTACAGCGTGTACCCCTGATTGCGAGTCAAGCTCCTTCTTTCACCATACTACGTATATCCCAGGTCCCAAAACGGTCGCAAAGACGTCCAAATTCTGAGGCTTCTGTGGTGCTTGTTTCGTAATCAATAGGGTTTTTACAGGAGGGGTGGTTGTCCCTCGCTAACCCACCCCTTATATTCGGATTCCTTAACTAAATTGAGCAGCATGGTACTAGCGACAGAAATCCTTAAGCAGTTGCATACAACAAAGTACTGTAATAAGCTTCTACTCAAATTAGGCTTAGTTGTGTGCACATTCTCTACCACTACAGTTTCATAAAGTATACCGACTAAAAACCAATAGACAATTTATAAACCCTATATGCAACGTGCTCAACCTAAACATCATAATTTTAAAAGAAATACTCCTCAACAAAAATATTTCACTAAAACGCGTAAACAACTTTATACAGCTAAATCAAGCACCAGACACTCATGTAAACCAAAGTTACCTACATGTAATAAGTAGGGCAAACATACAAAATACTATTTATGACATAAAACATAAATCACAACTTGCATAATGTCAATAAAATTGACATTCTAACTCTTCTAGATGAGTGGAATTTTCAAGCCCTGACTATTATACTTCCATTTGATAAGTGTAATGACACAGCTCTGATTTGGGAGGTGAACATGTGAGATGTGTAACTATAAGGCAAATAATAATAAACTTAAAAGACAGTTGGAGGGGTGCTTAAGGGTCAAAGCTGTGTAACTGAGAGGAGACCGCCACATAGCCTTTAAAGGAATGCGGAGAACCGACCAGGGCTTCTGACCTAATGTCCAATCCTCACCTTCTCGTGGTGCACCCTGTTGGGTATCTACTTGGATACTGAACGGACGAGGATGGGCTGGCAATTTGGGATTTAGCCAATCAAATTGTATTCTTATTGGTTAAACCAAAATATAGAAGGATAGTAAAACATGACAAAATTTCATGCTGGCTGGGGCGTTGCCCGGTTAAACAAGGCCCCCGTTGTTTTCGCCAGGGAACCAGGGCGAACAGCGAAAAGTCAGCTACTGGAACAAATCTGAAAATAAACCCCAACTCAACATCACCAGAGTTAAAGATCGGTACTATCAACGTAAGAAGCCTGAATGGCAAAGAAATGGAGCTAGCTGAGGAATTAGATAAGTACCAGATCGCCATAATAGGGGTGACTGAAACAAAAAAAGACCAAAACTGGTGAGATCTTTCTGAGCAATAAATACAAAATGTTATATTCAGGCAATGACAATCAAGGAAAAGAAGGAGCAGCCATAGTATTCAACACAAAATATGAGGCTAATCTTCTTGAATGGCAGTCAGTCAGTCTCAAGTAGAGTAATGTGGGCAAATATGAGAATGGGGAACTGGACAATGAGACTTATTTGTGCCTATGGTCCCACAGAAGGTTCTACTAAGGTAGAAGTGGAGGAATTTTTTGAGGCTTTAGAAAAAGCAATTGACACAATGAAAAATGAAAAGTTGGTCCTTGTTGGGGATCTAAATAGCAGAGTAGGAAATGATTGTGAGACATACAAAAATATTTTGGGAAAATTTGGAGAAAAGAGCAAAGCTAATAATAATGGCAAATATCTGTTGGATTTCTGCTCAGGACATGGACTGGTTATTACTAACACCATGTTCCAACATAAAAATGTGCACAAATTCACATGGAGAGAAGAGGCTAGGAATAAGATAGTGATGTTTTCTCCCTAGTGCAGGCAACCAGAGTGTACAGAGAATTTGAAATTGGAAGTGATCACTATTTAGTCTTGAGCAGGTTAAAATTGAATTTCATATTGAAAAGAATAACATGTAAGAAAGTTTTAAAGCGAATAAAAGTTGAGCAGCTCTCAGATGTGAACTGTAGACTAAAATACAAAAATATTATTGAAAAGAAAATGAAAGAGTTTGAGAACAGGAATCAAACCTTGGAGATTCAGTGGCAAACACTGAAGAAAACATTGATTGATTCTGCCAGAGAGGCATGTGGTGAGGTTGTCTGTAAGGATAAAAAAATCAGAACTCCCTGGTGGACACAGGAAGTTAACGAGGCAGTGAAGGAAAAGAAGAAAGCATACCAAAAGTTCGTGTCAAATAAGTCAGCTTGTGCTCTTAGAGAATATAGAGACAAATGCAACAATGCTAAACACTGTGTAAACCTAGCTAAACAAAAGTCATGGGAAGACTTTGGCAAGAATATAGAAAATAAATATCAAGAAGGTGACAAAATATTCTGGAGGTTGTTGAAGAAGCTTAAGAATGGAGGAAAGAGTGCTGTAAAAGGAATTAGAGATGATAAAGGTGACAAGAAAACGGGAGAAAAAGATATCCTTGAAGTATGGAGTAATTACTTTGAAAAACTGCTAAATGAAACAAGCAGTGATGACAGCACAGTGGTAAAAAACTCTGACCAGGCATGCAGTCAGGAATACATATCCATACTTGAAATAGAAAAAGCCATCAAAGGCTTGAAATGTGGAAAGGCAGCAGGAGTAGATGATATTCGACCAGAAATGCTGAAGTATGGTGGTATAAGAGTCTTACAGTAGCTGCACTGCATAGTTCAGAAAGCCTGGACAGAGGGACGAATTCCCGATGATTGGAGTAGAGCTCTCATAGTACCGATATATAAAAAGGGAAATAAAACTGCATGTGAGAATTACAGAGGTATTTCCCTACTGAGTGTTCCTGGCAAGATCTATGCAAGTATACTTGAGAAACGGTTGAGAAGAATTGTGGAAGAAAAACTTGGTGAAGAACAAGCTGGATTCAGGCCAAATAGAGGCTGTCAGGTTCAGATCTTCACTTTACGACAAATAGTCGAGAAAGCATGGGAATATAACAAAGATCTGTATTTAAGTTTTGTCGATCTGGAAAAGGCATATGACAAGGTGCCAAGAGAGAAGCTATTCAATACGCTGCAGTTATATGGTGTCAATGGGGCATTATATCAAGCAATACTTAGTCTTTATTTGAGTTGTAAGTCAGCAGTTAGAATTGAAGGAAGTACAGGAAGATGGTTTAATGTTAAATCTGGTGTGAGACAAGGATGTACATTATCCCCTCTGTTATTCATTATCTATATGGATCACATTATGAAGGAAAGTGGTATTAAACATGATATCAAAATTGGAGATGTTAATGTAAGCTCTTTGCTTTATGCGGATGATGTTATACTTCTAAATAAATCCGCTACAAGTCTGCAAGATTCTCTGACTAAATTGAATAGCTGTTGTAATAGATATGGTATGAAGTTCAGCAATAAAAAGACAAAGACAATGAAAATAGGCAGAATCATTGAAAATGTCAACTGTGTTGTGAATGGAGAACCTGTGGAACAAGTAAAACATTGCAGCTATTTAGGCACAATTTTTACTGAAGACGGTAAATTAAATATAGAAATAGACAACAGAATCAGCAAAGCTGGTATGGTGGGAAGTCAATTGAATAAATTCATATGGAATAAGAGAGAAATTAGTCGGAACACTAAATTAACTGTATACAAGACAGTGTTCAAACCAGTTTTAACTTTTGGATCTGAGAGCTGGGTCAGAAGTAAAACACTTGACCAAAGACTAGAGACCACAGATATGAGAGTCCTGAGAAAGATTATAGGCATGAACAGATGGCATCAATGGCAGTATCATATTAAAAATGAGGATATTAGGAAAGAATTGTCAGCTTCCAGGAATGCGTTAGCAGAGCTAATCTCAGGTGGTATGGTCACTTAAACAGAATGGGCGAGGAAAGATTAGCAAAACAAGTGTTCTCTGCCATGTTGGCAGCAAAACGACCCAGAGGAAGACCAAGATATAGGTGGATTGATACGGTACCAAGTGCTTTATACGATAGAAATATAAGATCTGATAATGTTGGAGTGTTGACAAGTAAAAGGCTGATTTGAAGGAAAATTGTAGATAGGAAATTAATAATGATGTAATTTTTTTCATGTAGTACTATCATATCCTGTACACCCCTTGAGGGTACATGGCAGGAATTTGATGATGATGATGAAAGACAGTTGGAAGCAGTGACATAGCATGACAAACCACATGATAGAGAAATCAACTATATATAAGAAGCTATGTCTAACTGCACCACAGAGTTAGGAAAATAAATCTCATGCAAGTCAAATGGATTAATAAAACTTTAAATCAGAGCTGCATAAAAAGAAAATATTGTGTATCCTATACTGAGAGAAAAACTATGACCAGGCTCAGGAGCATGAAATGGCAGCCATGTGAAATCCAAAACTAGATTATGAAAAGAATATTCTCACTGTGGTAAATAAAAGAAAGAATGACCATGAAAGAATAAGCTTAGTGACTATGGATCATAAGAGGTATATATATTCCCAGACATTAGCACTCTGCATGCCAAGAAGAAACTAAACAAAACAGTCATCAGTTGCAGGTATTAAAGTTACTGCAAGAGCTTTATTCAAACCCTACACTGAAATTTAATGGGATGGTGCCGAAGTGATGTGCAAAAGAATTAGCAATTCCTCTTACCTGGTTCTTCAATTAAGTCTCATCATGAAAAAGGATTCATATTAGTGGAAGGATAGCAAGATAGTTCCATCATACAAGGAAAAAGCTGAAATGAAAAGAATCATATACGAGTATATGATTCCTTATATAAACCACTCATCATTTCTGGAGCAGACATTAAGATATTTGAGAAGCTGGTAAGGGCATTCAGAAGGATAAGTAGATAGCACTTTGATACTCGAGGACAGCATGGCTTTGTTAAAAGTATTGATGATATTTGAGATGAGTCTAGAAAATAACTCCCAGTTACACTATCTAATCAAAAACATCTGGACAACCTTCATACTACTATGAAGGTTGTCCAGAATATGTATATGGCTATATACATCGCAACCATGGCTCGTTCAAGTATAAAAGGAAGCACACAGTCTTATAATATTCATAGACAAAGATTAACAGTAAAATGGGCTATGCTGAAGAGCTTAGTAACTTTCAACTTATTACCTTTGCAACAACTTAGTTTGGAAAATTTCTGCACAGCTGCCCCAATCAATTGTAAGTGATGTTATTGTGAAGTGTAAATTCTAGAAGCAATGAGAGCACAATCACAACCTGGTAGGCCACATCAAATCACAGAGCAGGAATGCCGAGTGCTGAAGTGAGTGGTATGAAAAAAAAAACGCTTATCCTCAGTTGAAACACTCACTACTGAGTTCCAAAATACTTCTACAAGCAAAGCCAGTGCTATAATTGTCGAAAGCATAAAAACTTGCTGATGTTAGGTTATCTGCACAGATAACCTAACATCAGCAAGGGCAACACCAAACATTGAGTGGAGTGGTGTAAAGCTCACTGCCATTGGACTCTGGACTAGGAAACATGTTCTCTGGAGTGATGAATCATGCTTCACAAATGCTATCTGCACAAATGTGTT
This sequence comes from Typopeltis vanoorti, assembly GCF_054136105.1. Taxonomy (NCBI): domain Eukaryota; kingdom Metazoa; phylum Arthropoda; class Arachnida; order Uropygi; family Thelyphonidae; genus Typopeltis; species Typopeltis vanoorti. The sequence continues at coordinate 42,405,091 of NC_143553.1, forward strand.
GCACTGACTGAAAATTTTAGTGGAGAAGGTATCATGGTTTATGGCTATTTTTCATGGCTTGGGTTGGAAAAGGATATAGGGAATAAGATCTACAAATTATGTCCCTTTCACCTCCTCACATCACTCTCAACAATAAAGACCACAGAATTCCATTACAATTCCTTATATCCAGGAAACTTCAGAAAAAAATAACCAGAACCTTAAAGAAATATAATCTCTGTACTGCTTTCAAACCTCATTTGAAGTCATCTTCTCTCCTCCACTATCCTATTGATTCCTCCCCCCGTGTTCCAGGGCAAATGTGAGCAGATATCCCATGATGAACACAAAAAATACATCTACCATCACAACTACGGTCAGTCAGGTGTATCAGACCAAGCCTTGAATACCTTGCACAGGATCAGATGGGAGAAAACTATTATGTTTCATCACAGTAAATACACAAACTTGATAGACTCTTTTTAGAATCAGTAGCAGATTTAAAAAAAAAGTAATTTTAATAAATATGGTTGTGTTAAACTTGCCAAGATTTGGGAAACTAATTCTTGGGCCTCTCACGTGTTTAATTACAATTTTAACATTGTATTCCTAAAGATGTCTCTGTGATAGACACAAAATGATGCTATGTAGAGAAATATTACTGTGCTTATCAAATACAAGATATTTCCTATCGAATGCATTTTTAAAACTTTAGCAGAAAAATTCTGCCAAAGGAATTACATCTAGCAAGCAAAGTATTGCATGCTACATAACAAAACATTGGCAATAAATATATATGACCTCAAAATATTGAGATTCTATTAAATAAGCAAACCATAAAAAAAAAAAAATAAATAAATAAAAAAAAAAAAAAATCAAACATGATAAAAATTATTTTACCTGTTGGGCAAAAGAGAAATTTGGGTTGTGAAAGATGTTGATAAACTTCATTGGCTACTGATACCTGAGCATGGGCAAAGGATTGAAATACTTCTTTATCTGTTTCACTAATTTCAGGCTCAATATCATCAAACAACAGAGCAAAGGCACTACAGCCAAACTGTGCTACCTACAAAAATTAGTAAAATATATATGTTTATAGATGAATTTACTGGGTTTGAGTAAATAAAAGCAGATTCTGCTTTTATTTAATCTCAGTGTTCTAGTCATTTAATACTAAATAACATATATATATATATGGTACAAATTATGCACTACTAAACATGTTCCTAATGAACAAACTTATGTTCAACAAAAATTCTGTAATCTGATTTGAAAATATGAATTTCAAAAGCTGCTTTTAATATCAAAATGTTCTTTTACATTTTTGCATTCTAGAATCCAACATTATGCATTTATCCAAGCTGCTACTACAATATCATAACTTCATTTTCAAAATGAATAAAAAGAAACAGCAATTAGTTCATTGGCCTGGTTATAAAGATTGATCCAAAGTGTAAGGTAATAGGTGAGTGCAAGTAGCAAATACAGCTCAGAGGATAACTGCAATGTTGAAGCAAACCTGTAAGGATATGTAAGGATAAGGAAGTCATTTTGCCTCTTTATAAAGTTGATAAGACCACACCTGGATTACTGTGTGCAGATTTGGTCTCCTGGGTTCCAAGGGGATAAAAAAGCCGTGGAAAGGGTGCAAAGAAGAGTTAAAAAGATTATATCTGGATTATGGGATTTATGGGATTTAGAAATTATGAGGACAGATTGCGAATATGTGGATTACAGATTCTGGTTAACAAGATAAAAAAAGGAGTGATATGATAGAAGTGTATAAACTTTTGAATGAGTGGTGTAGGATAGCATCTGATGAAATTTTTTGTTATATGGCAGGTGGGGAGAGAACACAGGGGCATCCATGGAAGTTAAGTTTGTTCACAGTCAAGAAAGGGGTAAGAGCAAAGTTTTACTTCCAGAGAGCAGTGAGTGAGTGGGGTGAGTGCATCTTTGGGTGATTTATAGCCTCCTTCAATGAGTCCTTGATTCCCTGGAGGTCTCAGATAATAATAATGTCAGTAAATGATGTGTTCTCTAGCTGGTTTACAGGATGAAATTGAGAGAGAGAGATAAAAACTTGGCCTTCAGCTGAAGTTGCTAAAAACATTCCTCTTGGCAAACGCAGATCAGTCATACAAAAAGGTATTAAAAACACAGTGATTTATTGAGATGCTTAGTAAAGCAATGTGGTCTGTGCTTGCCTGTCTGACCAAGTGATTAGCATCTACTTTCCAACCAACAGGCTGCAGGTATAAATCCCACCATGGACATAGATGTTTGTAAATGTCTACAGGTGATAGATGAATTTCACTGTCCAATTGTAGGACCACCACCTTGCTTATTGGTGGTCTGAAGTGATTGAAAAACTTCCATATTTGAGAGTGAGAGATAAAAACTTTGCCTCTACTATATGAGACTGTAACTTGGCCTTCAGCTGAAGTTGCTAAAAACGTTCCTCATGGCAAACACAGATCAGCCATAACAAAGGTGTTAAAAAACACAGTGATTTATCAATTTAACCCACGAGCTCTGAAGACGATGCACTGTCAAAACAGCTCACACCCCATTCTCCCACCTCTGATTTTATCCCACAATATCCTTCTCCTTCCCCAAAAATTTCCATGTTCACCTCATCCAAAAGTATTCTCTGTCCACCTTTAATAATTTAAAAAATATAAAAAAATTCCGGTTTTTCAAAACAGTTCACATACGTCTTGCCTCACCAATAATTCTCCCATATCTCTCAAATCCCACTTTTCTGCCCCCCCCCTTCCATTCAGTCATACATATGTCTGGTTTTTCTTCCTATATATTTCTTTCCTCCTATATATATATCTGTCCATGTAAAACATAAGTAATGCCCTAAAATTTGAGTAAAAAGCCAATTACATTATATAAAAAAGGGATACTCCTAAACAAAAATAAGCTAAATAGCCATAAAAATAATAAAACTTCAATATTTGATTGCTAGAGAAGAGCTTCTAGATTATGTAAAAAATAACATTTACAATTTATATTAACTTCTTTTTGTATTAAAAACCTTATCCTACTTACAGTATAAATGCAGAAGTTCACAACCTTTCATGGGAGATTGGCAAGTTTCCTTTATCCATCATATAACTAGAGTACTAATTTTATTTATATGAGCATCTTCAACTCAAAACAAACACTAGTTTACTCAATGCTGAACCATTAACATTGTCTGAAGCAAGATATATATGGTTCAACTCAACTGCAGTGCATGAGTTCCATTATGTTTGTATCAAGCCAATGATTTTCAGCTGGTTTAATGGAAAATTTCATGATTAATTTATATTTTAACAACTTTTAAATACAATTTATCTAAGTGCATAATGTTTTGTAAGCTAAAACAATTAACATGAGTAAAATAAGGCATGTTCTGTATTAAGCTATTTAATAAGTTACTTTAAGTACTATAATTTTCTTTTTCTAATATATTTTCAAGACTTATGTAGCTTAGTGGGAGCGGTGCTTGCATCCTCTGTGCTAGGCCGCCAAAGATAGATTTAAGTCCAAGTCTAGTCGCTGAATGAAGGAACTTTTTTCTAAGCCTTTCTTCGATCAGTTCCCAAATTAGTCGATCTCTGGCATGGGCAAGCAGGTTTCTTCTGCCAGAAACTTGGGATTTTTTTTTTTTTTTTTGTCCCATAACCTCAAGAAAATCAATCATAGAACCCACACCATTTCAGACAACATATCCTGTTAGGTACCAAGAGATGGCAGCACGTGTTTGCTGCTTATAATTAGTGATGGTCTTGAGCCAGCTATCTCTGATTGGTTACTGGTGGAGACTGAACTGCTCACTCAGTCTCCAAAAGCTAGACAGGGTTAAAAAAAAAAAGCATCGCCTACTCCCTATAAGGAAATAAAAGGTTAGCTGATTTTTTTTTTTTTTAATTTGTTTCAAGGCTGACACTGAAATGAAAAGGTTTTAATAGTGCAAGAGCAAGAAATGGTGGTTTCTGTACCATGGAATCTTGTAAATCTACAAAATTGTAAACTGATTGACAAAAACCTGTGATGCACAGCTGTTGCTAACACTTGCCACCTCAAGATCAAACAGGTGAATGTGCAAAAGATGTGCATAAAACAATAAAATCGCTAAAAATAATTACTAAGTTCTAGCTTTTTTTCGACAAATCGGTTTTTGGTTAATACTTTTGTATAAATAGGCTTACTTTTTTTATTATTATGACTGGGGTCCAATGCACCACTTCTAATCATCCAATGTGCCACTTTTGGTGCATGCACCATAGGTTGGCCATCTCTGATATAAACAAAGTCCTTTGGTTGGAAAGATATAGGTTTGATTGCCATCTATGATGTGAGGAACATTTATCTGGTCTCTTTTGATTAAAGGTTAGCCAGTCTCATATGGAGGTAGAGGGCTTTTCAGCTGGAAATTATGGTTTTTCATCTCTAAGAACAAGCAAATCAGCCATATGAACATGCATGGATTTACAGTCATAAAAAATATATATACCTAATCCCTCATTAGGAAGGCTCACACAGTCCCCCCCCCCCAGAAAAAAGGGACAGGGGAGAAAGGGGGGAACCCCCATACAATCATATAAATCCATTTATCAGTTTTTTCAATAGTTGCCACAAACATTTTGCCACCTTCGTGATATTTGCCTTCCCATACACAGTTATCCTTCTTGCATTTTTCTCCCCTGTATTCTCCAAAAGTACCTTGCAAGGAACTTTAGGTATGCTTTCATCTTTTCCAGGACTACCTATTAAATTTAATGGAAACTGCAACACAATAATCAAGAAAAAGCACATTACATACAGTAATTCACTTACTGAAAATTAGCGAATCTCATTTTTTTTTTTTTTTTAATTATTGAGTATATGATTCTATAGTTTGCCTCAGAAAGCTTATCAACTTTAGAATTTTCTTTTTCATTTAATATTCATTTTTTTGTTATCAGCCTAAAACCAAAATGGTGATCGCTTCCTATTTCAAATCCATTCCCTTGTATGTGCTGTTGTTTTTTGAACCAACCTAAAAAAACCAATCTAAAAAAAAAAGTCATTGAGACATATTTCTTGTGTGTTTTCTCAAAGCAATTTGCACGTGCCTTTATATCAAAACAGAGTATTAGTAATGACTAGTCCACATCTGGAAAAGAAATCCAGCAAGAACTTATTAACTTTGCTCTTTTAAAACTCCAAATTCACCTCTCCCTCCTTTCCATGTTTTGTGCATATATAATATTCCTTTAGGAAAAAATATCAAATATTTTAAGTAGTGCTGCCTTCTCTAATGACTTAGATGCAAACAAGAACAATGGTTGCCAAGACATCGTTGTGCAGTGGGTTTGATATGGAGGGGATTTTATGAAATGTCTCTAGTTGTGACCCTGAACTTCTGGTTGAGAGGAGCACTTTCTTACTGAAAAGTTGGTGTGTGCGTACTCTTTCCTTGAATTTTGATATCACATATTCATATTACAATGTCAGCTCTAATCTGGAGCTAAATTATTTTCAGTTTTGTATGCAACTGTCACTAGTGAGAAATCATGTTTGTTACTAGTACAATATTCAAAGAAAACAGATCTCTGTATGAGTTTTGCAACATTTGTGTATAATCACTTTCTGTGAAGAGAAACTGTTTTTTCTTGCTGGTAACTTAAGAAATGCTAATGTCATCACTTTTTTGCATTATTTTGGCTATTTTGCCTATAGAGGAGTAACACTGAAAATTTTCAAGAAATAATATCTATTTTCATTATGTTAATTAAATTTAATGAACCAAATGGTTCTATCAACATTTTGCTAATATCCTCTAAGTATACAAAACTATATGCACACAAAACAACTCTAGTCAATGAAAAGTGAAACATAGATATAACAGGTTACCTAGCCAAATTGCACTGTCAACTTATTAGCATAAGAAATTAACGAAATGAAATTGGCTGAACCCACACGGTCTGAACTAAGAATATTCATTATAGCTTTTACATGCCTTTCAGCAATCTCTCCATCTTTTCCATAAGGTATTAGGCTCAATGACCTGGCAAAGCCAAACTGGTCAGGTGGATAGTGCTGCTGTTTTTTAAATGATAGATAAATCGTGAGTTTTAATTCCAATAAAGACAATAATCTGAAGTCTTGAATAAATTTCAATGCCCCATATGAGAGTGCTCAAGGAAGGATGCAAACCTATTATACATAAGTATTATGGGTGGTACACTTGAAATTATTGAAATTATTCTATAGACTAAATATGGAACTTTTCAAGTCACTTCAGGTTTCCAAGAAGCAGGATAGTCAGAACATAGTGCATCCACAGTAATGATGTTCAAGAGATTTGAAACCATTCATAATTGTAATTCAGTTGATGACTGACAATTGTACATATTCTCTGGCTGATTTATCTGTCTTGCAGAAAAAGAAAAAAAAAGTTTCTAGGAGATAAAACCCTATGAGTTTGGCAGCCACACCTTTACAACTTACCTTCATTTGATAAGTATAAAAATTTTTTATATCCTAGATGGAATATAAAACGTCTTTCCAACCAAAAATGACTTTGTTGCATTTGAGCTATGAAAACGATATTGGGTTACTGCAAATAAATGATTTAACAAATTGACTCTTTCAAAACAAACACTTACCTGTTCAAGTTTGCGTTTCAAATTAGCAACTTCCTTGGGATTTGAATATGTAATGTCTAATCCTGGAGATAATGCATAAAAAAAACAAATTCCATTTTCTTTTGCTGCTTGAATGAGAGCTGTCAAATGTTCTGAAAAATTAATGCCACTGATTATGTTCAGGTAATGAATGAATACATAAAATACATATATAAATACAGTTAGATACAGACCAGCCTAATTGATAAACCAAGAACTACCAGCTAGCTTAGTCATTTTGAGTCTGCTCATTGTGAACAGTGTTCTCTAAGATTACCAATTACACAGGCCTGAAAAATCCGAGTCATGAAAAGTTGTCTGGAAACTATTAATTGTTTCCAATTTATTTTTGACTACCGATTTCAAATATCTCTTCCATTTTTCTCTATCACGTAAGGGTTTTTTACAAAATGGATCTCAATATTACAGTAAAATAGCTTTAAAAACACATTAAGTAAAATAACAGTATTTAAAATTTTCCATAAACATTTTTGGAATAAAAGTATTGGAAAAAAATTTTTTTAATTCAAGTAATTAAAGATTAATCTTTAGTACATACTTTATGTTTTATTGTGGTGTCTTTTTCTTTTTCCTTCAAAGATTCTTTTTGAACTTTTTCTGTGAAATTCTTTTCCCGGGGTTGTCTCTGTGCAACATCCAGCAATAGTCCACCATCATGTTGACATTCCACCTGCCCTGATACCTTCTTTCCATCTCCTTGATGTCTTGATGGAATCGCTCTCCTTGCTCTTTGCTGACAGTTCCCAGATTCTCAGGAAAGCAGTTTAAATGAAAGTTTAGAAAGTGCACTTTTAAGCTCATGGAGCATCCCAAATCCTTGAATTTCTGTAGCATGTTTTCCACAATCATTTTATAGTTAGGGTCCATGTGATTTCCTAAAAATTTGGTCACAACCTCTTTCAAAGCCTTCCATGCTTCTTTTTCAACAGTTGCCATTTTTTCTTCAAACAGTTTATCCTTCATAAGTTTCCTGATGTCCAGACCGATAAAAATACCTTCTTTCAATTTTGCTGTAGATAATCCCGGAAATTTGCACAGATGTATTTAAAACACTCCTTCTTTCAACAAACCCTTGACAAACTGCTTTCAATTCCAGCTTTGTGTGAAGCGGGGGTAAAAGGATTTTTTTACCCCGAGCAACCAAAGTTTTGTGTAACACATTTTTTCTTCCAGGTTCTAATGTGAACCTTTCTGGCCATTTCTTCTTGATCCAATGTTGCTTTCGATCTCGGCTGTCCGACTCGCACAGAAAGCACGGGTATTTGGTGTCTTTGTTAGGTGAATTTCTGCAACCTCTTGAAGCCATTACAAATACCACTTAACGCAGTTAAAGAAATTTTAACGAATGACATCAACACTATTACATGACACTATGTAAAAATATTAAAAAATCTGCAACCACATTAAATTAAATCTTCACACTAACTTAGAAAATACACCACCTTTCAGAAATATAATAACCTTAGTAGTCAACGACTAAAGTTCAACTAAAGAATCACACAAGAAAATGTGTCTGTGACAACAGGAAAGTCATCCATTATCTCGGCAAATCAGATTCAAAGTAGCCACCTGCACTTTTATCTGCATTCCTCCCTCTCCTATCTTAAGAATGAGAAGTTTCATGGAAATTTCTTTATTTACCATAAAAAGGCACTTCAAAAAAGCACTTATACAACTAATTAGCTGTAAATAAAGGAGAATGAAAATAAATACCAATGTGCTGAATTTAAATCCAAATACTACTAATAAAAACGATAAAATTAGAAATTGAATAAAATTGGTGGGTGATGGAATTTTTTTACTATTTTTTCTGAACTCAGCACCTAAAAATCTATAAGAATCAATTATTACTTCTCAGACAACTTTTCCATCGCAGGTCTGTGTTATTAGTACAAGTGAGCAGATGAACAACATGTGACTAAGTGCAATATTATATTTCTAATATTTTGAATAATAAATATCATTTTCCCATCTAATATAACCTCACATTTAGCAAATGCACTATCATTATTATCAGAATATTTTAATGCCTTTAGAGAACAAACTCAGTAGCAAACTTCTTTTATGTGAGAAGTTAACACAGGAAAAAAATAAAAATACAGTTTACCAGCATAACTTTTTTACTTGACAGTAAAAAACAGTAAAATTTTATGAAAAAAATATAAAATTACAAAAGAGAACAATACTGCATTTAGCGGTACTTTGTTCCTATTATTCTATCTTACTGCATTCTACTGACATAATTTGCCATTCTTTTTCCTGTTTGCTATCCATTCATTTACTGGATGTAAGGCACTAGTTTGGTATATTTCTTCATTATCAAATCAGATAGAAAAATTGTCAAGAAAACAAAATTTGACAAGTTTATTCCTGTAGCACTGTGTTTAACTGTTTGATCTTCGCTGATTCAAATGTAGTAGTTACATTTGTTGTTATACTTGTCTTAGTTGCAATATTTAGACTTTTTAATTTTTCATCATTTGTTGTATTATTTTTCTGTTTATTTCTGACTTAGCGCACCTGATTAATTGCCTATTAGTAACTAGTGTTTGATTTTTTATACTGATATTTTGTTCCATATTATATTTTTAGCAAATCTGTTGGAAACGAAATACTTCTCTGTGCAAATTAGCTTATGTGCATGCATGCTACCATTACTACATAATCTTCATAGATAAGATTTACTATATTATTAATTTTTATTACATTTTTAACTTTTAGTTCTGTTATTATTTCATCCATTAAAATATCGAACAATGGTAAAAATATCAGAGATATTTATAAAGATTTATTATATCTGAATACATATTTGGACAAGTTTTATCATGTGTTTTTATTTTTCTTTTCACTATTATATTTAGAATGTTTTATAATTTTATACTATTAAATGCTTTATGTAGAACAATTTTAAACTGTGTAGAATTATGTAGAACTGTGCAGGATCTTCCAGATCAAAAACCTTATTGATCATTTAATATTAGAGATTCATTTATAATTTCTTGTTTTGTTTTCAAGGTGGATTGATCCCTCTGTAATTATTTGGATCTGTTTTATCTCCTTTTTTTTTTTTTGAAAACAGTGGTGATGATATTTTTCCCCCATTCACCTGGTAAGTTTTTTTGTTTTTTTTTTTAGAAAGCACTTTTTTTTTAATATTGAACAGGAATATTATTTCTCTTTCTCCATATTCACTGCATATCAATGCAGATTCGTTTGTACTATTTCGAAATGGCAGTTCACTGTTTTAAGAATTAGTAGGATATTAAGATCAATGATGCACCCTTGATTCAAGGGGAAAGGTGGGGTATCCTCAAGAAAAGAAACAAAAATTATATATATATATATATATATATATATATATATTCATTTTTAATATAAACTGACTATAAACCCGAGAATTATAACAAATTGAGATTTATTTGCAAACGCAACATGTTTCGTCGAGATTGACTTCATCAGACATTAAGAACATAGAAAGATATTAAAAGACACTGAAACAAACATTGAGACACTCTAAAGCTATACAATTATAAAGTTATGATATTCGACTGTAAATTACAGTTATTATGAACTTGTGCTATAGTCTGTGTTAAAGTTCTATTGTTGTACACTTGTGCGTGTGTGGAACCACGCGATCTCCAGTATCTGATAGTAGAGCTGAAAGAGTCAAGCAAATTATAGCTGAGATTATTGTTCATATGAAGAGAGTCCAAGGTGATTTCTTTTGACTTTCATTGTTCGTGTTTATTGAAAACAGGACATGGCCTGATAGGGTAGTAGCTCTGGTTCTCTTGTAAGCAATGTCTCTCTGGTGTTCCTCGAGACGTAGGAGGATAGATTTCTCCGTTTGGCCATAGTAAGGTTTTCCGCACTCACATGTGACTTTGTATACACCTGGAAATTGTAGAAGGTTGTGAGATTGTTTATAGTTTCTGAAACTTGATCTTATTTTTGGAAGAGTCGAGAAGCACGTTTGTATGTTGAATTTCTTTAAGATTCTACTCAGTTTTTTGGATAGTGTGCTGATATATGGCAAAGAGATATAACCTTTGGAGTCGTTCTGTGTCTCTACGTTGACGGTAGGATAATTGTTTGTTGATACTTTTTATAGAGTAGCCATTGCTTTTAAAGGTCCATTTAAGATGTTGTAGTTCTTTTTTTAGTTCTTCTTCATCTGACAGTACAGATCTTGCACGATTTGCAAGAGTTGATATAATCTGGAGACATCAACTGCTGACAATATAGTATACAAAACAATTATAGTCTTTACCAGCAAAATAAACAAAAGGCATAAGTAGGTATTTCGTCCATATCAGCAGACACCATGCTGAAAAAAAAAAAAATTATGTGGAAATCTCAATGTTTCACAAATCCTTGATTTTACAAACCTCAGTCATCAGGTCTTCGATGACCATCAGAGGTTACAATCATCTGAGATTTACCCCTAAATGATAATATACTGGTATCCATATGTAAGTATATTAGCTCATTCCTAGAAATACTTGTAGTAGCTCCATATGGTAGCTTTTCGTGAGCCTACTCTCAATCAGGGTTGTTTCAAGTAAAATTTGACACATAAATGTCACTTCCACAGAAATCCTGAAATATATATTTTGCTTGGTCAGAAAGGAAATTATACTAGACAAGAAATCACATTCTTGTTTTAAATCTTTATGCAAGCACAAGCAAATAATGTTTGTGCATGAAGCACTTCATGACTATTTGTATATAAAGTTGATGCCAACTTCACATCAATTATCTCAGTCTACCATGTTGCCCAGCGAACTTCCTTTCGGACTTGAATGAAATTGCACAATTGATACTGCCTTCTAACCAAGCTTAAAAGAAACTGTCTACAACTATTTTTGATCTAGAGTATTTTAATAATATGGTAATACACAATTTCAAACTTGTATGTAGAATACAAGCATAGGAAATGATAAAATGTATAATACTTCTGCACTGATTTAACTTCATTATCCTAATAAGTCTAAGTCCCACTGAGGAGATCTCAATGAAGGTCAAAACTGGCCTGGATGATTTACTTTCCCATAATTCATAGCAATATACTCATCCAAAAGGAACTGTGCAGTGTATGATAGGATACTGTTCTTTTAGAGATATTTTGCAATAAGGTTTCTTCAATTCACACGATAACATAAGGAGAGGAGTGAATGATATTTATTAAAAAAGATCTATTTAGACTTGAAAATTGCAGGCATTTGAATAAATATTATTCAAACTGACGAAGTCCGCAGCTATTAACTCTTTCTCTATGGAGAACTTAACTTCTTTCGCAATTCTAATAGTGCTTTTTATCTTCCTTTACTTTTTTTTTTTCTTTCTATTCATTCAGTCAGTCTTACCTCTCAAATTCCATATGTTTGCATATATATACAGGGTGTTCGGGATAAATTTGACAGTTTCGTAAGGAAAAAGAAAATCTTCTTTGTATCTATTAAATTTAATGAATTGACAAAAAAACATTACAGGCAGAGTTAATTACAATACTATCAACAAGATTTAGTCAAAATAACCACCATTAGCATCGATCACAGCTTCAATTCTGCTTCGGAACCTCGAACAAGCTGATGCTACAGTCTCCCTGGGAAGGGCCGCAAAAACTGTTTTAATTTTATCCATTAACTGGGCTTTTGTATTACTGGAAGTGCGATTGGTGTCTTTTTCAACTGCGCCCCATACAAAATAATCCATGGGGTTAAGGTCTGGGGAGTTTGGAGGCCAAACATTTGGACTGGTGAAGTCGTAGAAATTTTCAGACAACCATTTTTGACTTTTCCCAGAGGTGTGGCAAGGGGCCGAATCCTGCTGCCATACATACGGCCTACCATTGGCTACCCTTGTTATCCAGGGCTTGACTACAGTTAGCAACTCCACGAACAAAGCCCGAATTCCAATGCCAGGGTTCTTCAACACCTGTTCCTGCAGATTTGCGAGGAATTCTGCTGTACGAACGCAATCAGATCGTCTGCTAGGGATCTTTCTTCTTGCTACATCCTCGTAGTCACCATTGCAAGTCTCTAGTTCATGCCTGATTGTTTTTACTGTATTCAGGGAGCATTGGGCAGCAGTCGTAATATCCTTATTTTGATGGCGGGCACGAATCATCATGATACAAGTTATTCTCTTCCATGATTCAGGTGGGTTCCAGCTATCCATCCTTTCTGACATCTTGTATATGAATGAAGAAGGGTCCAAACTTTTAAATGAAGAGAAGTGTGTGTTAATACATGTAACTTACGGAAAAATATAATTAATTATAAATATGTCAAATTTATCCCGAACACCCTGTATATATATATATATATATATATATATACAGGGTGTTCGGGATAAATTTGACAGTTTCGTAAGGAAAAAGAAAATCTTCTTTGTATCTATTAAATTTAATGAATTGACAAAAAAACATTACAGGCAGAGTTAATTACAATACTATCAACAAGATTTAGTCAAAATAACCACCATTAGCATCGATCACAGCTTCAATTCTGCTTCGGAACCTCGAACAAGCTGATGCTACAGTCTCCCTGGGAAGGGCCGCAAAAACTGTTTTAATTTTATCCATTAACTGGGCTTTTGTATTACTGGAAGTGCGATTGGTGTCTTTTTCAACTGCGCCCCATACAAAATAATCCATGGGGTTAAGGTCTGGGGAGTTTGGAGGCCAAACATTTGGACTGGTGAAGTCGTAGAAATTTTCAGACAACCATTTTTGACTTTTCCCAGCGGTGTGGCAAGGGGCCGAATCCTGCTGCCATACATACGGCCTACCATTGGCTACCCTTGTTATCCAGGGCTTGACTACAGTTAGCAACTCCACGAACAAAGCCCGAATTCCAATGCCAGGGTTCTTCAACACCTGTTCCTGCAGATTTGCGAGGAATTCTGCTGTACGAACGCAATCAGATCGTCTGCTAGGGATCTTTCTTCTTGCTACATCCTCGTAGTCACCATTGCAAGTCTCTAGTTCATGCCTGATTGTTTTTACTGTATTCAGGGAGCATTGGGCAGCAGTCGTAATATCCTTATTTTGATGGCGGGCACGAATCATCATGATACAAGTTATTCTCTTCCATGATTCAGGTGGGTTCCAGCTATCCATCCTTTCCGACATCTTGTATATGAATGAAGAAGGGTCCAAACTTTTAAATGAAGAGAAGTGTGTGTTAATACATGTAACTTACGGAAAAATATAATTAATTATAAATATGTCAAATTTATCCCGAACACCCTGTATATATATCAGGGGTGTATATTCAGGGTGTGCTAGGTGTGCATTTCGTATAATATCACTGATAAAATTCATAGAATATCACTGATATTATATTTTTGCATTTCTTCCCATTAAAGACTTCCCTAATTGTTTCCTGGCTTTGTGATTCCTAAAATTAAAAACACCATACTAATGCTTCATGATAACGATACTTTTCGATGGATAAACATTGAATCACATTCACATTAATAGCCTGGGTGTGTGGTCACAAATATGACCTTTCAGCCCTTTGAACACATGTACAGATGGTGGAGTTGGTCAAATTCCAATTAACATGAGAGCTGATACCCTATGCATTCTTAAAACTTTCATACATTGATAAAAATGCAATCATACGGTCAAATTGATGCAAATTTTGTAGGGGGTGGGGGGTTACATCAGCCATGTGACAGTACACCCAACCAAAATGGGCACACAACACCACTGATATCAGTGACATCACCTATCGGGAAAGGAATGAGACAGAAGAAACCTATTGATATTTTTTGTAGAGCGGGAGGCTAAAGTTGCTGGTAAACATATTAGGAAAAAGGCTGTTCCAGAGGGCAGAGGTAGATGGAATAAATGAGGAAGACTAGAAGCAGGTTTGATGTATTTGCAGTTGTACTGAAAAGGGATGCTGGGAATCTGCTGCTTTTAAGGTTTGCCAGTTCATTGAAGCAGTGACCAGAAGTACCCGGCAGAAGAGATACAAAGTTGAAACATTGCATCTGTGAGATAGAGATTGAGATAGAATCTGTAAGGGAAGGGTAATCTATGAGCCAATTATTTTCCTCTGGATAGCATTAAGAATTTTTAGGAAAGTATAAGGTTCACCACCCTTAATTGTGAACAGCATTCTAAGGATGGGTAGATTTGGAATTTACATAGGGTTAGTAGCTGAGTGGGTGTAAAATGAGTGGGGGTAATCTATGAGCCAAATTATTTTCCTCTGGATAGCATTAAGAATTTTTAGGAAAGTATAAGGTGCATCACCCTTAATTGTGAACAGCATTCTAAGGATGGGTAGATTTGGAATTTATATAGGGTTAGTGGCTGAGTGGGTGTAAAGCTTCTTGAGTGGAAAAGAATGCCTAACTTTGTCTAGTGACTGAGGAAGCTGTAGGAATTCACATTAATAAGAATTTAAAGAAAGTTATCTTTCTTTAAATTCCTGACATGGGAATGAAGACAATCTCTCTGCCAATAAGAGTATAACATTTAATATTAACACATTGACTATTAACTAAGTATAACATATAGCTCTGATATTACCTCACTATTCACTAATATACCATTATACTGCAACTGTTGAAGCTGCATTTCTTCCAGATATATTTGAATTATTCAAATTTACAGTGTGCTGATTATTTCACATGGAAAGGAAATGTATAAAAACAATTGGATGTGACAATGGATTCACATCCCCACCCCTAGCTAATTTCAACATAGAACACTTAGAGAACCAACCACTCAATACAGATATGGTCAAACCAGTTGATTGGCTGCACTATGTTTGCTATTTGGCCCACATGGTTTAGACATTTTATATACATTTTTAGTGCATTTAAATAGCCAACATCTTAAATTTGCAATGAGAAAAGGAATTAAGCAACTGTCTATTCTTCCTAGATAAATTAGTTACACACCTTCCAAATGATTCTTTATCCTTTTCTAGTTACAGAAAGCCTACACATACTGAAAGATATTTGCACACACAATCATCTAGCACAACAGTATGGTATACTAAAGACACTAGCACACACAGAGCCATCTGTTGCAATGATAATGCTCTTACCACTGAATGCATTTCTTGTAATTTCCAGAATACCATTGCTGGCATTTGTACCCCAAGGTAAGATATTAGTCAGAAGGCAGGTCACCATCAATCCTTGAAATAGAGGCCATTCTTGACATGAAGCAGATTCCTGTATAGCTGCACCCTACCTGGTGGAGAGTCACTTCAGTTGATCTTCAGGTACATCCCCAAAGGGAATACTTATTTAATGGTGAAATGTGATATTGTTGTCTTATGGTTCTGTAGCATTTTGATTTGAGAGGCCTTGCTAAGGGCTGCTCCATCACTGCTGATGGCAATGCTGCTATTGGTCCGAGATGGCTTATTCATCAGGTTATTACTCTGCTTATCTCACAATTGCCCTCCATATCTGGGGATGAGGTGGGGGATGATCCACTGTCCACCACCTGTTCACTTGGCTTGGATGCAGTCACACTCGATTGCAACCTCACATACCACATTTGGAAAAAAACAAGTTAAAAGTATCTTCAGGAATGGTTCATGGACAATTCATTATGAGGAAAAATCATCACAGAAAAAATTTGCTGAAAACATTATTCGCTAGAAAATTGAAATATTGCATTGATACCAATATGTGAAAAGTAAATGCAGCGCAAGATAAATTTCACAAAATATATTTTTTTTATGTATTATTTGTTTAGATTTTAATTAGATTTTCATAATATTTTTATTCTTATACAATGAAAGTAAAATATTTATTGATCGGTGAGTTTCCTCATTTCTGTTTAGTTGTATTTTTTTATTCATTTTAACCTGGTTCAGAAATCCTGGTCAAATTCCATGATCAAACATGGAACCACTCAAGCCACTTCAGGCCTCCAATAAACAGTGCTGTGGTCTCACATCAGACGACAAAATTCATCTCTTACCTAAAAACAATTACAAACATCCGTGTCCATTGCAAGTTTCGAATCCACAGATCATTGGTGGGAGAGGGTATGCTATCTAGTCGGTTATTAACAACACGTATTTCTCATTACAGTTTATTAATTACTTATTTTTAACAGTATTAACAACACCAAACAATTATATCAAAAGATGTTTCATTAGCTGCTTATATTTTGCTGAATTTCAAATCAGCATCATCAGAGAACAACACAGCTAGTATATGCGACAGTGAGTAAGTGAAACAATACAATTGTAATGGACAAAAGATCTAAAGTCATATTTTGGCACCCTCTAACTTTGTAAAAAAAAAAAAAAAACATTACAGTTATTGCTCTTACAATAATAGCCTCCCAAATTTTTGGAAAATTAAAGCAACCATATTTGTATAGGTTAGGAGAATTCTTCAAAGCTATGGCTGACTCAAAAAAATAATCTTTCAGATCTATAACAGCTTCTAAATAGCACATTCGTTTTCTTCCATCTAATCCTGTGTGAAGGGGTACCCAACGAGTGGTCTGCTAGTTGTGACTTGCCATAGAAATAGTAGCGAATATATTTTGTATATTCTTCCAGGTGAATGTTAACTGATCTTCCTTTTTGCTCATAGTATACCAAGTCACAGGGAACTTCATACACTCTAGGGTGTACTAGAGGGTGAAGTTTATCCTTAGGTGAGCAGATCAGAGTTGCTAGTTTAACACGAGGTTTGAATGTGATGTGAAGGCCATGTTTCATCAGTACTTTGGCTATCTTTTCTGATGCACCTCTGACATAGGGAATAGAAATAATAATGTTGTGTTCCTATGCATTAGGGAAGAGAGGGATAATGGGGCTATGGAGTATTTTATCTATTTTGTACAGAATTGTAGCTGTTAGTCAAGAATGTTGGGTTTCCCTCACTTCTCACCCCCATTAGCAAACTTTTACACAGCTACATACAAGCTACTAGTGTGGTTGCGCTATGTTGATGATGTGTTTGCCATTTAGACCCATGGACAAGACACTTTGGATGTATCTGTTACATACCTAAACAGCCAACACCCCAAAATCTACTTCACAGTAGAAAAAGAATCAAATAATTGTTTACCATTTCTTGACACATTAGTCACCTGCCTTTCAGATGGATCACTATCTTTTTTCATTTACAGAAAGGCAATGCATACAGGAAGATACCTACATAAACAATCACATCATCATCCAATTCAACAGAATGGCATTTTAAAAACACTTACACAGAGGGCCAGAGCCATTTGTTCTAACATTACAGCTCTGTCCAGAGAACCCAAATATCTGTGCCATATATTTGTGGCCAATGGTTACAATCCCTAGAAAATTAAGTGAAATATAAGCAGTTAATAAAATGTTTTGATAAAAGTGTTTGGTGTTTGGTTAATACTGTTAAAAATAAGTAATGAATAACTGTCATCACCTAAGCTTATCTGTTAGAGGACACCTTCAAAGAAATAAATAAAATAAATAACAGGAACCTTCCTATACATAATATCCTTCCACATCCAGCTCGCTGTCTTACCTCCAGATCTCCCATCTGGCTTGTGGAAATAACAGATAATGGTTCTTAGGACTGGTGGAGAAGACTCTGGAATGAACTACAGACAAATACCTGATCACAGATCCAACTGTCAAATCTCGAGATTCAATCTACTTCAACCTCTGGAGTCAGAAAAACAGATTCAGGACCAGACAAGGCTGCTATTCCCACTTATTATATCTGTTTGAAATTTCATAGTCAACTCGTGAATGTGTGGCACCATGCAGACTGTGCATCATATCACTGATGACTGCCCCACACAATGCTTCCCTGGAAGCTCCTGAGAGGAATCTGCATTTACTCTCAAATAGTGCCATAGATTGTTAACTGATCATTCAATATGCATACAGTTTTACTCATTAATTTATTATATTTTTACCTATATGCTAAATATAGAATTATTCAAAATGAAGTAGTTGTTTGTGAAATTTTTATTTCCAATGACACAAACGTGTCGTACATCACTTGATAGGAAAACTATGAGAGTTTACTTTTCCCCAGGTTCTAGAATGCAATGTAAACACTGCTGCTTGTGGTATCCGGAGAATTCATCGAAAAGGCAATTCATCGAAAAACAATTCATTGAAAAGGCAATTCATCGAACGACAATTCGTCGCAAATGCAATTCACCGTAAAAACATTTAACCGAAAATTTAAAATTTTCGGAAATGTTATGAGAAAATTGATCCATTTAGAACAAAACCTGAACAGTGAATAAGGAGATTACAATGCTACTTTCATAGGGAAAAATTATAGAACAATATGGTTCTTATAGTCTTTCTTGTCCGATAACTGTTTCATGTCCGTTCATGGGACTGATTTGCCTGTTTCCGGAAGAAAAGCCCAGCCGTATCTATATTATGCCTGCTAACTTACTTTTAGCAGAACAGGACTGATAAAAATTATGCGTAAATGGGATCCAACTACCGAGGTCTTTCTAGCTAAACGGCTTCATTTTTACCGACTGAACTATGCGGGCTTCATTATTATTATTGTTGCTAGTAGTAATATGCGACTTCAATACAGCAATTATTATGAGATGACTTTTACTCAGATTCGCTATTTGAAACTTTTACAAGAAAATGTCGAACCGTTCCAGTTTTCATTTCAGGTATATTCGGGGCGACAAAGAAATAATGTGTCCAAATTATGTACTGTATTACAAAAACTCTCTGACTTAAATGACTTAGAAGTTGTTGGTACAAGAAGCTGTCTGCATGGTTCAGTTTTTGTTCTCAATGGATTACTTTTACCATAACATTATTGAAAATTTAAAATTTTCGGTGAATTGTTTTTCGATGAATTTTCCTGTAATCGTTGCTTGCTCCAAGAGTTAACAAAAATGATGTCTCCTAAGGAGAAATCATTTTGTGTTATCGAATTTGCAAAGTGTAATTCCATAATTATGATTAAATGTACATTCTGCACTCAATTTAAGAAAGAACCTCATCATAAGCAGATTTACTCATCATGGTACAAAAATTTCAAGAAGTGGGATGCATCTGTAAAGGAAAAATTCTGGGTCATCCATGTGTTTCCATAGTTCACGTTGAAAGAATCTGACAAACATGACCTGAAGAAAATATACAAGCTGCACAAGCAAGGTATTAGGAATTCCTCAAACAATAGTATGGCATGTTCTGTGGAAACGATTGCATATGAAAGACTACAAGCTGCAATTAATGCAGGCACTACAAGCTGAGAACAAAGAAAAAAGGTTAGACATTTGCGTAAAAATGTTCAATGACATGGAGGATGTCATTGAAAAAAATGAATTATGATGGCTTTGCATCATGATTCATTTTTTTCTCTAATGAATCAACTTTTCGCTTAGGTGGTGAAGTGTCATAACGTGAGAATATAAGGGACAGAACATCTATGCGAACACTGAACATGAAAGAAACTCACCACAAGTACATGCATTTTTCCATTTCTCGCAGGAAAATTTATGGGTCATTTTTCATTTGATGAGGCAACAGTAACTGGGATGTCATAGCTCAATATGTTACAAATCTGGTTATTCCTTTAAACTTGAAGATGACTCTGCTGACTTCATTTTCATACAAGATGGGGGCAGTGCCTGCCTCAATTTCACCGTAATAATCTCAACACAACTCTTCCTAACCACTAGATGGTTTGAAGTGGGACAAAGGATCTTGTGCTGTGTAAGTGGCCACCCAGGTACCTTAACCTCACCCCTTGTAATTTTTATCTTTGGGGATTCATTAAAGATACCATTTATGTGCCACCCCTACCTACCACATTGCAAGAACTTCAGCACTGAATTGTAGCAGCAGCAGCAGTGAATTCAATAACTGTCGATTAGTTACAAAAAGTCTAGCAAGAAATGGAATATCGTTTTGATGTGTATTATATTATAGGAGGTGCATACAGTTGTATTGCACTCTGACAGTTGTATGCCTGAATATCTGCCAGTTTTCCAGTTGGGTGATGTATATCTGATGTTTATAATGCTGGAAATAAAAGAATTCATAAAGATGTACAATCTGCTCCTTCATTTTGAATAACCCTGTAAATAAATAAATTGCCATGTTGGAAATTTAATAGAGTGAAATAGCAACACTGAGAAAGGATTAAAAATAATACCATATTTACTTGAATATAACTCGCACTTTCTTCCCAAAAATTAAAGTTAAAAAATCATCGATTTTTTAACTTTCATTTTTGAAAATCCATGCGAGATATATGCATGGATTTTCAGAAACTAAAGTTTTCCAGGAAAAAATTAAATTGATGTTTATATTTAAATCGTCAGCATTCATTATAATTTATAATTATATTATCTATAAAATGAATTGGTGGTGGTGGAATAATGATGTACAAGTGGCAGTGACAGCTAAGAGGAAGGCAAAGCAGAAGTGGGATGAGTCAAGAGTGGAAGAGGACAGAGAGGTGTACAAACAGAGAAAGCAAGAAGCCAAGAGAGTTGTGGCACAGGCGAAGACCATGGCATATCAAGATCTGTATGATCAATTAGAAACAAAGGAAGGACAGAGAAAAATTTACCAACTAGCGAAATGTAGAAATAAAGCAGCTAAGGCCATCTTACATGTGAGGCAGATCAAAGATGCTGAAGGAAGAGTATTATGGAGGGATGTGGACATAAGAAACAGATGGAAAATATACTTTGAGGGACTTCTGAATGAGGAAAATGCAAGGACTCACAGAGGAGATGGGCAGCCTTCTGAGGGGATGGTGCAGAACATCAGTAGAATGGAAGTGATGGAGGCCATGAAGAGGATGAGGAATGGAAAAGCGGTGGGCCCGGACACAATTCCAGTGGAGGCATGGAAGGCACTGGGGGAAGAGGGAATTGACCTGCTGTGGGACCTGTTCATGAAAGTTTGCCAAAAGGAAAATATACCCGAGGAATGGAGGGAGAGTACTCTTGTTCCCATCTACAAGGGTAAAGGGGACGCACAAGACTGTAAAAATTACAGAGGAATAAAGTTGATGTCCCACACAATGAAGATCCTAGAAAGGGTTCTTGATGGTAGATTGAGGGAGGAGGTGGAGATTGCAAAGGAACAATTTGGCTTCATGCCTGGTAGATCAACAACAGATGCTATCTTTGGGTTACGACAGATGATGGAAAAATATCGAGAGAAACAAAGGGAACTACATCTGGTATTTATTGATCTGGAGAAAGCATACGATAGAGTGCCAAGGCAAGAAGTCTGGAGGTGTCTGAGGGAGAAGAAGGTGCCGGAGAAATATGTCAGGTTGGTGCAGGAAATGTACAGAAATGTGAAGACAAGTGTTCGGACCTGTTTGGGACAGACAGAAAGTTTTCAAGTAACAGTTGGCTTGCATCAAGGGTCAGCATTAAGTCCGTTTCTGTTTAATATTGTGATGGAGGTGGTAACAGAGGAGGTGAGAGAAGATGCACCTTGGACAATGTTGTATGCAGATGACATCTTGCTGTGTGTAGATTCAAGAGAAGAAGCGGAAACTAAACTGGAAAGATGGAGAAAAGTACTGGAAGAGAGAGGTATGAGACTGAGCAGAAGTAAGACAGAGTATATGTGTTGCGCAGTGGGCGGTGGCCAGGAGACAGACCTGGAGCTGGAAGGAAATGTCATCAGGAAGGTGAGAGACTTTAGATACTTAGGTTCGACAGTGGAAGAAGATGGAGGAGGTGAGAAGGAAGTGGGATGCAGGATACAAGCAGGTTGGAGGAACTGGAGGGAGATGGCTGGAGTGTTATGTGATAAGAGGGTGCCGATCAATCTGAAAGGCAAAATTTATAGGACAGTAGTGAGGCCAGCTATGACATATGCTATAGAAACTGTGGCCCTGAGGAAAAATAACATTAGCAGGATGGAAGTAGCAGAGATGAGAATGCTTAGGTGGATGTGCGGTGTGACCAGAAAGGATCATCTGAGAAATGACTATGTCAGGGGAACAGTGAAAGTTACGAACTTAGGAGCGAAAATACAGGAGGCAAGGTTGAGATGGTTTGGTCATGTGATGAGGAGGGAGGACGAATATGTGGGAAGAAGGGTCATGCAGATGGATGTGCAAGGAAGGCGGAAGCGTGGGCGGCCAAAGAAGAAATGGAGGGAGCTGGTAGAAGAGGACTTGAAGATGAAGAACTTGGATGTGATGACAGCCCAAGACAGGAAGGTGTGGAGGAGACTCATAAGAAACAGTGACCCCACTTAAGTGGGAGAAGCTGCAGAAGAAGAAGATCTATAAAATGAATGCATTTAAATTTTAATTATCAATTTTGCTTCTGTAATTAAATTAAAACAAACTGTTTCATCATTGCTTGTGCTTTTATCATTTCAGAATCGTAATATCATCATGATTTTTAAAAAAAATGGCTGAAATGTTAAAACATTTCAACAATTTAGGCACAATTATCAGCAAAGATAGCAAATTAAACAGGGAACTAGACTAATTAATATGAAATAAGAGAAATCAGTCAAAATACACTTAAACCAACTACATACAAGTACAAGGATATTTAACCTAGAGGTATGAGAACTGGGTTCGAAATAATCATTCTATATTTTGGTTTAACCAATAAGAATACAATTTGGTCGGCTAAATCCCAAATTGTCAGCCCATCCTCGTCCGTTCAGTATCCAAGTAGATACCCAACAGGGTGCACCACGAGAAGGTGAGGATTGGGCATTAGGTCAGAAGCCCTGGTCGGTTCTCCGCATTCCTTTAAAGGCTATGTGGAGGTCTCCTCTCAGTTATACAGCTTTGACCCTTAAGCACCCCTCTTTGTGTTGAATACTATGGAGTAGCCATAGTATTCAACACAAAATACGAGGCTAATCTTCTTGAATGGCTGTCAGTCTCAAGTAGAGTAATGTGGGCAAATATGAGAATGGGGAACTGGACAATGAGACTTATTTGTGCCTATGGTCCCACAGAAGGTTCTACTAAGGTAGAAGGGGAGGAATTTTTTGAGGCTTTAGAAAAAGCAACCGACACAATGAAAAATGAAAAGTTGGTCCTTGTTGGGGATCTCAATAGCAGAGTAGGAAATGATTGTGAGACATACAAAAATATTTTGGGAAAATTTGGAGAAAAGAGCAAAGCTAATAATAATGGCAAATATCTGTTGGATTTCTGCTCAGGACATGGACTGGTTATTACTAACACCATGTTCCAACATAAAAATGTGCACAAATTCACATGGAGAGAAGAGGCTAGGAATAAGAAAAGTCTCATTGACTATGTTATTGTTGATAGTGATGTTTTCTTCCTGGTGCAGGACACCGGAGTGTACAGATGATTCGAAATAAAAAGTGATCACTATTTAGTCTTGAGCAGGATAAAATTGAATTTCATATTGAAAAGAATAACATGTAAGAAAGTTTTAAAGCGAATAAAAGTCGAGCAGCTCTCAGATGTGAGCTGTAGACTAAAATACACAATGATTATTGAAGAAAAAATGAAAGAATTTGAGAACAGGAATCAAACCTTGGAGATTCAGTGGCAAACTCTGAAGAAAACATTGATTGATTCTGCCAGCGAGGCATGTGGTGAGGTTGTCTGTAAGGATAAAAAATCAGAACTCCCTGGTGGACACAGGAAGTTAAAGATGCAGTGAAGGAAAAGAACAAAGCATACCAAAAGTTCGTGTCAAATAAGTCAGCTTGTGCTCTTAGAGAATATAGAGACAAATGCAAGAATGCTAAACACTGTGTAAAACTAGCTAAACAAAAGTCATGGGAGAACTTTGGCAAGAATATAGAAAATAAATATCAAGAAGGTGGCAAAATATTCTGGAGGTTGTTGAAGAAGCTTAAGAATGGAGGAAAGAGTGCTATAAAAGGAATTAGAGATGATAAAGGTGACATGAAAACGGGAGAAAAAGATATCCTTGAAGTATGGAGTAATTACTTTGAAAAACTGCTAAATGAAACAAGCAGTGATGATAGCACAGTGGTAAAAAACATTGACCAGGCATGCAGACAGGAATACATATCCATACTTGAAGTAGAAAAAGACATCAAAGGCTTGAAATTTTGAAAGGCAGCAGGAGTAGATGATATTCGACCAGAAATGCTGAAGTATGGTGGTATAATAGTCTTATAGTTGCTGCACTGCATAGTTCAGAAAGCCTGGACAGAGGGACGAATTCCCGATGATTGGAGTAGAGCTCTCATAGTACCCATATATAAAAGGGAAATAAAACTGAATGTGAGAATTACAGAGGTATTTCCCTACTGAGTGTTCCTGGCAAGATCTATGCAAGTATACTTGAGAAACGGTTGAGAAGAATTGTGGAAGAAAAGCTTGGTGAAGAACAAGCTGGATTCAGGCCAAATAGAGGCTGTCAGGATCAGATCTTCACTTTACGATAAATAGTCGAGAAAGCATGGGAATATAACAAAGATCTGTATTTAAGTTTTGTCGATCTGGAAAAGGCATATGACAAGGTGCCAAGAGAGAGAAGCTACTCAATACGCTGCAGTTATATGGTGCCAATGGGACATTATATCAAGCAATACTTAGTCTTTATTTGAGTTGTAAGTCAGAAGTTAGAGTTGAAGGAAGTACAGGAAGATGGTTTAATGTTAAATCTGGTGTGAGACAAGGATGTACATTATCCCCTCTGTTATTCATTATCTATATGGATCACATTATGAAGGAAAGTGGTATTAAACATGATATCAAAATTGGAAATGTTAATGTCAGCTCTTTGCTTTATGCAGATGATGTTATACTTCTAAATAAATCCGCTATAAGTCTGCAAGATTCTGTGACTAAATTGAAAAACTGTTGTAATAGATATGGTATGAAGGTCAGCAATAAAAAGACAAAGACAATGAAAATAGGCAGAATCATTGAAAATGTCAACTGTGAATGGAGAACCTGTGGAACGAGTAAAACATTTCAGCTATTTAGGCACGATTTTTAGTGAAGATGGTAAATTAAATATAGAAATAGACAACAGAATCAGCAAAGCTGGCATGGTGGGAAGTCAATTGAATAAATTCATATGGAATAAGAGAGAAATTAGTCGGAACACTAAATTAGCTGTATACAAGACAGTGTTCAAACCAGTTTTAACTTATGGATCTGAGAGCTGGGTCAGAAGTAAAACACTTGACCAAAGACTAGAGACCACAGATATGAGAGTCCTGAGAAAGATTATAGGCGTGAACAGATGGCATCAATGGCAGTATCATATTAAAAACAAGGATATTAGGAAAGAACTTGGCATTGTCAGCATCCAGGAATGCGTTAGCAGAGCTAATCTCAGGTGGTATGGTCACTTAAACAGAATGGGCGAGGAAAGATTGGCAAAACAAGTGTTCTCTGCCAGGTTGACAGGAAAACGACCCAGAGGAAGACCAAAATATAGGTGGATTGATACGGTACAAAGTGCCTTAGACGACAGAAATATAAGATCTGATAATATTGGAATCTTGACAAGTAACAGACTGATCTGGAGGAAAATTGTAGATGAGAAGTTAGTAATGATGTAAATTTTTCATGTAATACTATCATATCCTGTACACCCCTTGAGGTACATGGCAGGAATTTGATGATGATGACATTTCGCATTGTCATCATCATCAAATTCACTCAGTCTATTCAAGTCTTCTTGTAAGGCCACATCTGCTCTACTCCCCATAGTTCATCAAAACATTGCATCATCTGTAAACAAGCATATATCCCATTCACATCATCTCCAATATCATTAACTTACAGGTTAAAAAGCAGTGGGTCTAAAACAGACTCCTAAGTCACACCACTAGTGACTCTTCTCTTCTAGACCAAAGACTAGAGACCACAGATATGAGAGTCCTGAGAAAGATTAGAGGCGTGAACAGATGGCATCAATGGCAATATCATATTAAAAACTAGGATATTAGGAAAGAACTTGACATTGTCAGCATCCAGGAATGCGTTAGCAGAGCTAATCTCAGGTGGTATGGTCACTTAAACAGAATGGGCGAGGAAAGATTAGCAAAACAAGTGTTCTCTGCCAGGTTGGCAGGAAAACGACCCAGAGGAAGACCAAGATATAGGTGGATTGATACGGTACAAAGTGCTTTAGACGATAGAAATATTAGATCTGATAATGTTGAAGTGTTGACAAGTAACAGGCTGATTTGGAGGAAAATTGTAGATAGGAAATTAATAATGATGTAATCTTTTTCATGTAGTACTATCATATCCTGTACACCCCTTGAGGGTACATGGCAGGAATTTGATGATGATGATGGGTTCGAAATAAAGCAGCTGGTCATTGACTACAGACCACAGACATGAGTTTTGAGAAAAATCCTGGGATGGCCCAATTTGTCGAACAGATAGACCTGCAATGGCATCCTATCATAATGTCTCTTTCAAACTTCGTCAGTTCACTTCTCGCAGCAATTCACCTGGACTAAGTTGCAATGACCTGAGAGCATCATATGCCTCCAATTTATTGTGGCTACAAACATGACTTGTTACATGATATATGTAACATTAACTTCTTTCCAATTCAGTGTATTGCTCCAGGGGGGAAGGGATCTGCACTAGATTGTGGTCTGTACTTAGACGAGTCAGTAGTGAAGAAGAGATCCAGGGTGTTTTTAGGATTTGGCATCATCTGGTATTCTGGAGGTCATGTGATCAATCTGTGCGAGACTAACTGCAAATGTCTGAGCTTCTTTACCTAGAAGATGACTTCACTGTTAGGAAAGTTGGACTGAAGAAAATCCAACATTTAGGGAAAGGAAACTGAAAAGTTCAGAGTGGTTGTTAGCAATGGGAGAGTGGCAGAGACAGCATATGAATTTGACAGATGAGGTAGAGCAATTTTAAGTCAAAGGATGTCAAAATTGGGATATTCCAAGTTGAATACTCTCTCTGACATTGTATACCAGACAGCAGCTTCTATGCTGGTTATTTGCAGAATTGATTTTCTCACTACTATTCCTTTTTTTTTTTTTTTTTTTAATATAAATTGCTGTCCATGTTTCATCTCTACTTTTGTGTTTCCCTTCTAGTTCTTGTCATAGTAGTTGCCTTCATTTCTGCTGAATGTAGGCCAAATCTGGCCAGGCTCATAAACATGACAAGAGATGCAATTTCTGACTTGTTCACTGCAGATCTGCTCATTGTGGTACCACAGGCCACAACTAACTAAAAAGTAATTATAAATATAAATCATTGCAAAACATTACTCGACTGCACTGTTTTCTCTGATGTGCCAATCTTTTTTTTCATTTCTAGTAAAGTACATTACTGGCACTGCAATGGATTGATAATGTGATAGTCCCACAAGTAATGCACCCCAACTTCAGATTCTGCGATCAAGCCATTCTTCTTCATGAAATCTCCAATAATAGAGACAATATACCTGAATATACTGCAAAATTGCATATCTTTTATTAATTAAAGGACATCTAGCACAATGAAATCATACTATGCAATCTAATAAAACTTTCCTCCTTTGGGTCCAAAACAGTGACATCTGAGAATTTTCTTGGATACAAAATTGCATTGTTTATCAAGCCTGCACATTGTCATTTAGTGTTGTGTCTGTTGCAGAATGGAATTTCAGGATGATGGCATTATACTTATTTTCTGCCTTAAACGTGTTTTGAATTGACATGTCAATGGAGATAGTGATGCTTGCTGGTTTTGTTGATGTTAAACATGTTAGCATTGAAACATAGATCTTCAATGGCATTGAGCTTTCTTTCACTTGCATCGATTTACTGATAGAAAGTTTCATCAAGTCTTTGTGTTTTATAAAGAAACTTTAACAGAAGGGAGGAACAGGGGGGCAGAAAAAGGGCTGGCTGAGTTTGCCCAGGAGTTTGAGCACCAATTCATAAACGTTAGCACAAGTGGCATAAGTCCACCGTCAAGAAAAATTGCACAGGCCTTTCACCCCCTCCTCACTCCTGAAATGTCAAGTTTGCAGCTTTTAAAGCTTCAATAGATCTGTCTGTTGCAGTAGCAAGATTAAGCAATATCATTGATCAGCTTTAATGCACCATCTCTGCTTCATGCTATAGGCATGGCTATATGTTGTCCACTTGCACTTGTCTGGCTGATATTAAAATAGAGGGAAAACTTTTTTGAAATGCGGTACTTAGAGCATTTCGGTTGGTCAGGCTACAGTCCATTTGGACTGTAGAATGCTATACCAGTTGGTACAACATTCTAATGAATGCTGCACCAAAAGAAAGTACATTCTATGTACTTTCGTTTAGGGTAGAAGGTTGGGAAAAAGCATTTCCAAAATGACAAAAATAACACTGCGATTTCCAACTAACACAATCCAAAACACTAACACTACCTAATGCCAATAAGTGACTAATGAGGTAGATATAATAATATATCGTAATTGATTTATACCTCTGAATAACATAAATAAGGTAATACAGATCAAGCTCTTCCTATGTTTCACAGTAGATACATCTCTGTTTCAGTGATTATTTTGTTCTACTTGATTGTCAACAATCTGAATTTTAGTTTGCATTAAAGACAATCGTGAAAAATAGCTGAAAAGAGCAGTTTTCATTTTAAATATTTATATAACATTTAAATCAGGGCAAGCTATGTTCCGACCAATTTCCACAAACAGCTTTTTCATTTAAAACATTTTATACTTGAAAACAAATAGTTTTAAAGTAAAATGAAAATACATTCAGCTCTCACTACAGCAAACACTGCTACAAAAAAACACTGCCAAAATATTGATGAGTCTCAACCAGAGTTACAAAAGTATAGTTATTGTAAATCCAAAAGTACACTTTTAGCTGTGCTAAAAGAAATTTACATCACATGTGCACAATTCCTCAATTATTCATCTACACTGTGAGAGCAATATGGCAGTTGAATAACAAAAGGCAATTAACATGGTGTTGTACCAGATAACTAACTAAAGATCACTATAAATATAAATCATTACAATACATTGATTGACTGCACCATTTTCTCTACTGTGCCAACCTTTTTCACATTTCTAGTAAAGTACATTACTGACACATTTGCTGAATTAGATAAGTGAAACATATACTGCAATGGATTGAGAATGTTATAATCTCACATCTGATGTACCCTGACTTCAGATTTTGCAATCAGGCCAGTCTTCTTCATGAAATCTCCAACAATAGAGACAATATACCTGAATATACTGCAAAATTGCATATTCTTTAGTTAATTCAAGAATATCTCTTCTAGCACACAATGGAACCCATCATATTATGACAATCTAATAAAAACTTTCCTGAATGAGCAATTTCTATAGATTTGGAAGGGTTCAGATTCAATGAACAGCTTTAGGTCACTAGATAATATGATCCCTTCTAGATTTTTATGTAAATAAAGGACTTTATGTATCAAATGTTGAAGGAAACTTGCTGAGCTATGCCAGAGAATAATCTCTACATGCTCACACTGAACATATTATAAAATATCTGCTGAGAAATCAAATACCATCTTAATATTCATTAAGAAAATTCTTCATGTTGCCAAAAAAAGAGTCAGACTAGTAATACAAGATGTGTTCAGTGTTCAAACCTTACAAATAAAACAAACTGTTTGTAGATTCAATACCAGTGTCTTCGACACAAGTCTTGAAGGGGGGAGGAGGAACAGTGGTATTAACAGAAAACCATATTAAATGAAGATAATAAAAACGATCTTGACATTAATGATAATCAAGAATGTAAATACAACTGATCTAACGAAACCTAAGGTGCATGGATGCTTAAGAACTGAAATGAAACAAAGAGAACCTAGCATGAAAACTAAAACATGGAATAATTTTGCTAAATCTTCTTTAAAAGACAGAAAAACAAAGAACTAGACAAATTAGAGAATACTTGAAAGAAAATTCAGTTCATGAAATAATAATGAAATCCTAAATGAGTTAGATTATCATAATATTCTGTATCCCACTTGAGTGTATACCAGAAAATAAGATATTAATCCCCCCCCCCAAAAAAAATAATACATATTTAAACAAAGAATTTTTAAAGAATGTAGTTCCATATTTTATAATTTGAACACCACTTACAGGAGGAAAAAAAAAAAAAAGAAAAAGGAAAAATTGCATGCATATATATGCCAAAACTGTTACTTGTTGTTGTAGCTTTGTAGTACTGAAAATTATTACATAAGCAATAATAATATACAGATATTCACTCTGATATGCAATGTCAACAAAGAAGTATTTTAAAATTAGTTGGCTTGCATTGGATCTCAAATGCAAACTGACTCAGTAAATCATAAAAATGAAAGTAAAAGCAGATAAATAAAAGTTATCTAGAAAGAGAGGAAAGATAAAAGAAGAAGATGAAATGGAAAAAAGCATCAAGATACACAAAAACAAGCAAGCTAAAGGTGAATAATATAGCAATTTGACTCAATATAAAAGGTGAACTATATATATCAAATTTTTACAGTTAAACAAACCTGCTTCTTCTACAGTATACAATTCTCGCCAATAAGCTCTATGCTTGAAATCATCCTTAGGAGCATACATGTATGTGTTTAATCCAAGTTTCTTCATTCTTGGAAAGAAAAATTTTACAATGAAATTTTCACACTGTAATACTTGGAAAATATATAGCTTTAAAAAACAAAAGCTGACAGGTCTAAATCTAACATGAATGACTGTTGTGTAAGCAAGATAACTTCAAATAAGCATAATTAAATACAGCATATTTAATAAAATCCTAATGTAAAAATTAGAAACTCTGAAGTGGAATATCAGTACATTTATCTACAAATATCATCTTTAAGCTGAAAAGTATTATTAGAGAGATCAAGTGAGGGAAATTAGATGAACAGTAGATGTAAAAAACTAGTCAAGTTTCGGTTAAAAAGAACGAGTGCTGTTAATACAGCACTTTTCTGACAGTACAGTTTCATATTGCTTCTGTAATTATAGTAATGATAGAAATAGCTAAGCTTATTTGGTGATAAAACTATCTACCTTTACCAATCAAAGGCAAATTCACATTTAATATGAAATTCAGATCATCATTATTGCATAGGCACCTCCATAAAAATGATTGAGGAAGACCCAAACTCTCAAAATTATCTATCAAACTCTCCTTAAAACCATTAACAGAAAAGCACCTATAACTGACTCTAGTAACCGATTCATTCACCATTCTTCAAGAGAAAAATGTAGTCCTCACACCCTTGTGAACCACACTCTTATCCAACTTCCAGGGATAACCTCTTGTCCTGTCCCCTCTAGCCAAGTGATGAAATATTTCCTTTGTATTAATTGTATAAAATCCTTAAGGTAACTAAAATGTTTCTATCATATCCCCCCCCCCCATTCACCTATCAATAGGCTGACCATATTTCCTTGAGACAAAAATGGGACATTGGGATGGCAAAAACAGGGCAGGGGTTAAGTAATGTTCTGCATTCATGAAAAAGTAAGACAATAAAAAATTTTGATTGCATAAACACATTATTTTTGCCAAGTTTTTTGCAACTGCAAAATTGGTGTTCGTGTTATCTCCACACAAAGCAACAATTTTGTTTTGTAAGGCAACTTTGTCACTTACTTCCTTTAATATAGCACACTGTATGTCGGATGTTTCACCAGGTAAGGAAATGAAATCTATAATTTTGTCTTGAACACCACAATTTGGAAAAAAGTACCGCACAACAATTTGAAAAAGTTTGATGTCTTTTTTGTTTGATACATCTAAACTGACTGTAATACTTTGTTTCATTCAAATCCTCTATTACTTTGCCCAATATGTGTGTGGTGATAAAACATTGATAATTCCTGCTTCTGATTTGATACATGCTGAAGAAAATTTTGGTTCATAAATTTTATTTATCAATGTCGACAAGCAGTCATTTGGGCGAAAACTTTTGGCTGTGATGCACAGTATGATAAGCAACAAGAGCTTCACTTGCTGCAATTTTATCGCTATCACATCTCACCATAAACGAGCTGATGTTTTTAACTGAAGCCAGAGTCTTTTCAGCATCCTTATGTTTCTGGCTACATAGATGTTGGTTGATGTCACTTCTGCCTCCATGAGCAATGGAAAAATGGACATTACAATGTTGGCATACCACTTTTGTTCCATCACTACACAGCTTGTCCGGTTTAATAAATTTGAATTCTTTCTGGAGATAGTCATTAAAACTGCAGTTTCGCCTCTTTGACATTGCAAGGATAGACTTAAAGCTTTAAAAAATGACAAAACTTTAAAAAAATATGAAATTTAAACCACTAGCATTGAATAACAAAGCCCCGGTTAGCATACAGGCAAAATAAAAACTAATGCTACAGCAGAACAGATGGCGCAAGTGTTGTCAACATGCATTTTTTATTTTCTCTCAATAAATTACTGCAGATATCGATATTTAGTATCGAACAATGCAATTCCATGGTTATACAAATTACTAGTATCCATGATATTGATATACGATTATAGGTTATGAATAATAATTTATGACTGACCAATATTAAAGTACATTTATAGTTTTTATTAAAAACGGGACAAAATTGACATTTTTATTAAAACAACAGGATGGCCTGGAAATATGAAAAAAAAAGTACTGTCCCATTCAAAACGGTACGTATGGTCAGCCTACCTATCAAATCCACAAATCCTCAATCCACACTCATAGGAAGCATTCCACATACTAATTCACTATCCCGGTCACTCACTTCAAGATCTTCTCCACCACTTCCTCATCCCCAAGAAACCTAGGTGACTAGACCTGAGTAGAGCAATCCAGATGTGGTTGTATAAAGACTTTATAGAGAGGAATGATGACTCATTTCCTTATCTCTGCTTATCAGTGTGTGAGTGTGTGTGTACTTCAATAACCAAGTAATCCCGTGAGCTACTCTGGCTTTAGCAATATGCCCTTTATCTACTACCACTACCAAATCACTGGTTTCAACAATTTCCTAGAGTACAGTTCCCTCAATGAGACATGCTTGTAATCTTTTTATCCTAAAATGTATAGCTTTACACTCTTCCACGTTAAATTGACACCTGCTGTGTTTTGCCCATACCATCAGCCTATTTAAATCATCCTACAAGCTCTCTACATTGCATCACTTTGATTAACTAATATCCTACCAAACTTTGCATCATCAGCAAACAACTGAATATCTCATTTCAAATCATTTCCTATATCATTTATGGATAAATTAAACAGCAATGGTCCAAGCACATTACTAGTAACCTGCCTTCTGGATTCTGCTCCTCCGTATACTACCTTTTGTTATCTATCCAAAAGCCACTCTTTCATCCTTATCACTAGTTTCATTATCCATCCCATTTTTTGCAGTTTTGTAACAGAGTTGAATGTAGTATCCTGTCAAATGACTTTGCAAAATTCAGTAGCACTGTCGTGACACCGAGTCTGGTTCTCATATGCAAATGAGCTACACCATAAAGGCAGTGTTTTAAAGTAGTTTTCCCATTTCATGTCTGGCATGAAAACAAGACATTTCATGATAACAAAATTCCTGGATATGGCTGCAAGACATCATTTAACCAATGAATTCAAGTGGCGAGCCATCGTAACACTAGAGGCCAGCTAAAGTCAGGTGAAGATAACCAGCTCACTGCATGTGAGTCATTCCATGATTCAGAGACTGAGAAACCAATTTCAAGTTAGAAAGTGCAGCTGATACAGAAAAAGTAAATCAGTGAGAATCGAATAGCAACATAGGACATGAATAATTTTTTTTTATATCAGCCCCACACGAAAGCTCTCCAAGACCTATTGACTGGACAGTGCCATGTGTGGGAAGAAAGGAGCTAGAAAGAAGAAAGGAATTTGTTGATATGTTTCTTGATACTTGAGAATTATAATCATATGGGGAAGACCCTTCCTAAGAGCAGAGATATAGTGAATGAAAGCAGAGGATGTGAAGTTGGCTCAATGAGATGAATTGAGGATGTTCACCAGCAGCTGCTTGTGTTTTTACATGATTAGAACAACGTGGAGGGATCAAAGCAAACAATATGCTAAATCAACACCCATGGAAATACCTATTAAAAAAAAAACAATACATCAACAGAGCATCTATGGGAACAAGAATGGCAGGAATCAGTGAGGAAGGGGTTAATTAAATTAAGCAAACTGCTCTCTTCAGAATAAATTGAGCATTTTATTTATAGGTCTTAGGTTCACTACCATAAACATAAGAACAGTATTCTTAGGTCTGGTGGATTTGAGCTCTATAAAGTGTCAGCTAAATAAAAGAGAAGTACTGTCAAAAAAAAATCAACATTTTTTGGAGGCTAAAGAGGCTATGGATTAGGTGTGCTTATGCCAGGATAGGTTAGACATAAGAGTTAACATAACAGAAAACTGATCCTGATTGGCAAGCAAGAATATTATCAAAAGTGAGGCATTGTCTTTCTTCCTAGATTGTGTTCTGGTGGTATTAAAGTTCAAGTTAACCTCACCCCATTTAAGAATGATAAGGAGATCAGTCCAAATATAAGGAAATTAAATCTCTACTAGAATTAAAGAAAAACAAGAAAATAATAATCACCAAAGCTGATAAAGGGAACACCACAGTATTGCTTAACTAAAAGGATTACACAGATAAGCTGAAAGCTCTATTGTTAGATCAGGCTACTTACCTCCCTATCGAGTACAATCCCACTAACTCACAAATTAGAAAACTCCACAGGCTCCTTAAGAAGGTCACTTCTTGGCTTGTGGAAATCACTACCAAATTAAAACCATTTAACTCCATACCCCCCCCCCATATTTATGGACTCCCAAAAATACATAAGAAAAATGTGCCATTACATCCCATAGTGGATGGCATTGATTCCCCCACATACAAACGAGCTAAACATTTGGCCAAAGCTCTCTCACACACTATACTGGCAACACACCTTCACACATAAAAAAAACAGCCCACTTCAAAGCTAGCATAGAAAACCTTACATTCAAACACACTGACATAATGGTCAGATTTGATGTCTCCTCCTTATTCACAAATGGCCCCTCAAAGAATCCTTAGAGCTAATCCAAGCTAAATTTCCTCCTGATATCACAGCCCTATTTCAGTTCACAATGAACTCAGGCTATTTTGTTTGGCAAGGAAAATTCTACAAACAAATAGAGAAGACAGCCATGGGTTCTCCACACTCCACATCCTTGGCCAACTTTTATATTTAGACTTTTGAAGAGAAAGCCTTAAACTCTGCCCCACAAAAACCAACCATTTGGCTTCGCTATGTTGATGATGTGTTCGCTATTTGGCCACATGGCTCCGATGCACTCCTCTCCTTCCTAACACACTTAAACAACTAACAACCCAGAATCAAATTCACCCTGGAAGAGGAAAAAATCAACTGCCTTCCTTTCTTAGACACACACTAGTCACCCGCCAGCCTGATGGAACCTTGGTTTTCTCAGTCTATGGAAAACCCACCCATACAAGCAGATACATTCACCAACAATCCCACCACCCCTCCTCGCAACAATATGGAGTCATTAAGACACTACACAACAGGGCTAAACTTATCTGTTCAAATGACATTACCCTAACCACAGAACTAAACCACATTCTCAACACTTTCTCAGCCAATGGCTGAGAAAGTGTTGAGAATATAAAAAAATATAAAAACCATATAAAAAATTGGCATCCCTTATCCGCTCTACTAAAGACCAACCTCCCCCACCTAGACCTACCTGGTGTATATCAGATCCCTTGCAGCTGTAAGCTGTCCTACTTTGGCCAAACAGGCAGGACAGCAAATATCAGAATTTCAGAACACAAGGACTACATCCGGTTTCACCAATACAGCCACTCTGGTCTTGCTGACCATGCACTGGATACCTGTCATAGAATATGGTGGAAGAAAGCCACGATAATACACCGTAGTAAATACAAATATGAAGGGCTTTTCATGGAATCAGCTTCAGCCCTAAGAAACAATCCAAATCTTAACAAATTTGGCTGCATGAGACTGCCTCAAATTTGGGAAACCTACATCAGAAGACCTTCAGCCCAATTGCCCAAGAATACCAACATTGCCCGCTAGGGGGCACCATCAGGACTTTAGGAGAAATAATAGCTTCCTGCTTCTTCCTCACTTACTGTTTGTTGTGCCTGTGTGTGCACATGTCTTGTTCTTAAGTTCCTTGAAAATGGCAACGTGACGTTGCCAAAATACTGAAGTATATTAAAATTTATTTTAATGTATATCCTAGTTTACGTTGTAATTTCTTTAAATTATTTAGTAAAAAATTTCCACGAGAAGGAGATCAGTATTTAAGGTATTGGTTAAAGAAGATATTGAAACACTAATTAATTGAGCATTACGAGGTTTAGAAAATGAAAAAGAAGTGGAGAGTACTACCATAATCAGTGAATAAGATTGGATGTCAGAGAGAAAGATCATTTTGAGGTAATAGAGGAAGAGCATAGATGAAAGCCCTTGGAAGACACCAACACTGAATGAAAAATTTGATGAAAGGAAACTATCCACCATACCCTCAATGTGCAGCCAGAGAGGAAGCTGGCAATCCATTCAAAAAGGGAAGAAGGAATACCACAAGACAGTAGCTTGGTAAGAAGGCCATGGTGCAAGACTCAATCAAATGCTTTGGAAATATCAAGCGTGACTACCTCTTTCTCCAAAGATTTCCAGGACCTGCATCCAAAGGCAGGTGAAGTCAACTAAGTCTGCTGTGGAATGAGAATTCCACAGCAGACCTAGTTGCTTAATGTGGAATTTTGGAATCCATACTGGGGATCACTAAGTAATTGGTGAGTCTCCAGCAGGAAGTAGTGGGTTGTTGATGAACTTTTCCATTATTTTGGAGAGGACTGAGTTCAGAGCAATAGGACGGTACTTGAATGGTTGACTTTTATATCCTTTTTTCTTATTTCATGGATAGGCTGGAAAAGAGCTTGCTTCCAAGCTACCAGATGAGTATAACATCTTGAAAATATGACACATGGGTGTGAGTATTGAAGAAAATGTTTTAGTACAACTGGAGGAATGCCATTACAGCCAGGAGACTTACTGATATCAAGGCTATTGAGTATTTTTCTAATGTCCTACTGGAGAAATTTCACTTGCAGTAACTGTTCACAGCTTGGAAAATGGTGAGAGGAAATTTGCTTTGGTAATCTATACAAGATGCTAGAGGAGAAAACTAATACCAAGAGTTCTGTTTTACCTTTAGGAGATGTAATCATTGTGCTATCAGGATGTGTGAGAGAGAGAGAGTGAACAACTTTGGCAAGGGACTAGAAGGCTTGATTAACATTTGGACAGGAGACAGGCCAAAAGCATAGTACATCTGGCCCTCACAGACTGCTTTGGATTCATTGATAATTTTTTGCAATGTTACAAGCAGTAGCATAAGCTAAGTGAGAGGCTAGATTTTTGACATGAGCCATTGGTCATATGCTGAATTTTGGCATGGACTGCTTTAGCACAATTGTTGGAGAATCAGAGTTTAGATAAGGGTCAAAGTTCTGAGTGGAGTGGGGGAAATAAAAGTACTCATCCTGGAAAGAATACTTTCTTATTAGATCAGAGACAATGCCAGGATCATAAGAGTGGAAACAATAAGCAGACCATGGAAACAAGGCATAGAAGTCCTGAAGGTCATCCCAGTTGGCAGTACTGTAGTGCCACAGGAGACACGAGAACAGGTGAGAGAAGGATGATCTGTAGAAAAGGAGACACAGATCACATTATGGCCAGACTTGACAAGAGAGGAGCTAACATGTACAGTGCATTTAGAGGGAGAGCTAGTTAAGAAAGGTCCAGGATGTTTGGAGAATGAAAAGGATTATCAGTAATTTTAGTAGGTTGGTGAACAATTTGTGTTAAATATAGCAAACAGTTTGGCTTCTTTCCCAGTTAGGTCAATAAATTTGAAGTGCAGCCAGTCAGAATTGTGGATGTTAAATTCACCAAGGAGAATTATCTCACTGTTACGGTAATGAGACTGTGTGATTGACTTTCAGAGATATATAATCAAGCTGGTCGGTTAAATCATTGGAATCAAGAGAACAAAAGAGGCAACAATGTGAGATAAGAAAATCTTAAGCCAAAGCAGATCACACAAAGGGATTCCAGGTCCAGAATAACCTTTGTAATGGAATAGACCTGAGAATGAAGTTAGTAAGAAGTTCTGCCCTTCTTACAAAAAAGTCATCATGGAAGATCTAATGAGAAAAACTGGAGTGATTATTGCAGGATGCCAACTGAACCTCAGTGACGAATAACATGGTTTGGATGTCTATAGGTGGTGATGGCACACATCACTGATATTGAAATTAAGACCCCCATGTTAGCAAACTCCAACTCTAACCTCCCCATGGTGCACCCTGGGGTGTTGGGAATCCTAACCATTATCAAACCTGGACCCAACATCACTAACAGAGCTCTGGCAAACACTTCAGAACCCTGGTCAGGAGAAGTGTATATGCGACCACAACAAAGATGCCACTACA
The DNA here is from genome assembly GCF_054136105.1 of Typopeltis vanoorti. Lineage (NCBI taxonomy): Eukaryota > Metazoa > Arthropoda > Arachnida > Uropygi > Thelyphonidae > Typopeltis > Typopeltis vanoorti. The sequence goes on from NC_143553.1 coordinate 42,444,229, forward strand.
ACAACAGAAATGGCCCAGAGTCCTGTGTGGCCCACACTCACCTTTCTACAGTGGTGGTAAGACACCACGTGTGGCCAGGGGTGCTAGAAGAATCTCACAGATGAAAACAGGCCGCCTCTTCAATCTATGAAAATGGTAATCGGTACCCTCAATACTCGAACTTTGGCAAGAAACTACAGAATAGATTTATTAATCAAAGAACTAACCAATATCAACTTGGATATCCTGCTAGTGAATGAAACAAAAAGATTGATAGAACTGACAGCAAGATGGTACAATGGCAAACAAGGCAGAGTGGGCTTCATTGTTAAATCTAAGCTCACCAAGTCGATCCTTTCTTGTAACATCATATCTGAAAGAATAGGTGTACTCATAATTTGAATAGAGAACAATATAACAATAAAATTAATATCATGCTATGCTCCAACATCTGTAGCTAATAATCAAAAAATAGAAAATTTTTACATGAATCTTGAACAGGCATTAAATTACACATTTGTTGGTGGTGACTTTAATGCCAAAATAGGATGTGGAAAAGAAAACAAAAAGTTTATAGGCCCACATGGCCTGGGAGGAAGAAATAGAAGAGGAGAGAGATTAGCTGAATTTGCTGCAGCTGAACAACTCTTTATCATGGACACTTTTTTCAACAAACGCCTAGGAAGAAGATAGACTTGGCAATCACCGAATGGAGACACAAAAAATGAAATTGACTACATTTTAACAGACTGTAAAAGACTGGTACAGAATGTTGGTACAATAGGCAAAACATACTTCAACATAGATTCTGACCACAGACTCCTCAGAGTCATTATAAGAATAGACCACAAAAAAGAACAACATATCAGGGAAACATCAAGCCATAAAAGACAACCCAAACAAATAGACTACCACAAGTTCAGGAAGTACATAGAAGAAACCGAATGGACTATTAAAAACTGTTACATAAATGATGACTATATTGACTTTATTAATAAATTCAACGAGTGCAAGAAAAAATCAGAAACGCCTGTGAAACAAAAGAAAAGAGAATGACTTTCATCTCAAACTATAGAACTACTGAAAAAGAGAAAAGAATTGAAGAAATCTGAAGAAAATTTTCTAGAATACAAAATTATCTGTAAGTTACTAAGGAAAAGAATTCCAGAAGACTACAAAGCTTTCGGGATACAAAAACTAAGAGAAGCAGTGTAGGCAAAAACCAGCCTGAAAAAAAAAAAAAAAAAAAAAAAAAAAAAAAAAAAAAAAAAAAAAAAAGAGAGAAAGACTTAAATTTTAAACAGTCAATTCCATCTGCTTTACAGGATCAAAATGGAGAAAAACATAGTAATAGAAAACGGATAGAAGAAATTGTGCAGAATTTTTATAATGATCTCTATGCAACTAAGTGCCAAGTTTCAGAACCTATCATTCCAAAACCAAGCAATATACCAGATGTACTTCCAGAAGAAATAGAACACGCCCTTAAGAAAATTAGTAAAGGTAAAGCCACAGGACTTGATCATGTTAAGGCTGGAGAAATCAAACAAGGTGGACCAATTATTTTCTAAGCCTTGGCTGCCAGATTCACGTGGTACTTCAAAGAAAGAAAGATTCCAGAGGAACGGAAAACCTCAAAAACCATACTTCTATTCAAAAAAGGGAACAAGGAAGACATAAAAAACTATCGTCCAATCTGTCTACTCTCTCACATATATAAGATCATGAACAGAGTAATACTGAACAGAATCCAAAACACTCTCGAAGACAACTCCAGCAGAGAGCAGGCAGGATTCAGAAAAGGCTTCTCCACAACAGATCATATCCAGGTCATTTCACAACTAACAGAAAAATGCAGAGAATTGCAACCTGATGCTTACTTCTCCAGGTACAACCTGGAGAAATAAGCATCAGGTTTATTCACCAGTTGATAAGGAAGCCTCCTGAAGAGTTATCAACAGGTTTGGATCCATGTATAACTGGGAGTCAGCCTGTGGAAACTGCTTTACTGAAAACCCTTCAATGTGGGAGGTGCTGGCTTCTTAGCCATATAAATATCATATGGAGAGCACAGAAAGAGAGACTCTCACCTGCACTGCATGTAGAAAGAAAGGTTGGGGGGGGCAGACACTAGGCACCAAGGATATCAGACATAGAAATGTTCCGGAAAATTTGAAAAATAGAACTAATTATAATAGTAAGTACCTGCTGGATTTCTGTTAAGGTCAATACTAACATCATGTTCCACAAGAAGATGCGCACAAATTCACATCTTCTATAAAGAGGAATTTCCATAAAGAGTGATTGTTCCTGGCAAAAGATTTATGTCAGCATACTTCAGAAGAGGTTAAGAAAAAAATGGCAGGGAAACTTTGAGAATAACGTATTCAGGCAAATAGAGGTTGTAAGGATCAGATTTGCAGAAGAACCAAGGCAACTGGATAGCAATCAGGAATTTTAATTGAAATTATTTCTGCTATTCTGTCAGGTATTCTGGATCAGAACAGAAATAGTAACTGTCAGATTTTAGGGAAAGACAACATATACTAAAATATTAATTAAAGTTATTTAATTAATATTTTAGCATATATATATATATATATATATATATATATATATATACACACGTTGTCTTTCCCTAAAATCTGACAGTTATGGATTACCAACATATAAGTTTATCTACAATAGAAATAGTAATTAGACCATATAAAAGAGAAGTCATGGAGGTCATCCCATTTGGCCATTCTTGTATCAAAGGTTACAAACTGAGAATGGCTAAGTGAAGGCTGTTTTTTCATAGTATAGGAAACTTGGCCAAGGATATAGTTTGAATTATCAAGAGTAGAACTGACATTTGTAGTATACATGGACAGACAGCTGGTTACGAAAAAGTCAAGAGTGTTGGCAATTTATAGAGGATCATCTGTAATAACCACTTACACCACTATGGCCATTAAGTTAAAAAAAAAAAAAAAATAGTACATACATAGCAATGAATCAGGTGTTTGAAACTGCATTTGTGATCATCTGCTGACTTATTTCTAATTTTAGATCTGTTATATTTCAAAACATCTACCTAGAAATTTAGTACAGTGATGCAACAGAGATTAGAAGTAAAGAGAAGCATCAAAACAATTCAGATGCTGGTAAAAATGCATATTTGTGAATGTTCCAATACATGAATAATGTAGCCACTATTTGGTAAGAATCCCAAAGACTCAAGTACTCCCCATTTATCACTACTTACTAATGAAAACAGAATCATCTGGGACACCCAATGGTCATCACATCTGACACTAGTATTGGGTTACTTGGATTCTCCATTTCTATAATTGGGAAATTAAGAGGAAAGGATGATTAGCCCTTTTGCTCAGCTCTCATATGGGCTTGAGACTGGCATGGAGTATCCACCATGAGTCAGAATTTTTTTTTAATTTCACCAGTGAATGAAAAGCAGTAGTGGAAATAAATTGGACATGTATTGAGAATGAACAGAGGAGACACAGGGGATAGCTTCGACGTGAATCTTGGAAGAAAAAGGAAAAGGCCTGAACTAATTTGGAAGAGAATGATAGAAAAAGAAAGGATAGTTGATTGGAAAAGCTGGAGAACAGCAGAGAATTAGTTGCAAAAGACAGGATTAAATGGAAAAGATGGATCTTGGCTATTTACCACAGGGCATGAAGAGAACAGGCAGATATGGGCTGATGATAAAACCAAGGATGGAGCTTAAAATAAAGCGAATGAAGTAGTTTGCAGCCTTCTTAGAAATCCTGATACCATTGCTGACTGATGAAAGTTGCTCCAGGAAGGAAGAAAGCAAACAGGACTTGTCTATATGATGACTATGCATATATTATCCCTCACATCACACAAGCTATACATGTATTTTAAGAGTCTGTTTCTAAGGAGATAAACAAAAGAAGCAAAAATCAGAATATCTCAAGAAGACCTTGATTAAAAAAATTAGTATAATGCCATACTAATAAAAATGTAATTAGAAAACTATGAAAAAAAAGGGGGGAAGGGGAGAGCCAAGAATTGACTAAGTACTGAAAAACATCACTGATAAAACAGTGATGTTCTACCAGTGATGCAAAAGGAATTTTTAATAAGCACACTTATTAAAAAAAAGTTGCATGCATGTGATTGTTTAATAAGTGTATGGCACTATACCTTTAAGAAAGCTGTCGTCTATATTTTAGATTGCCAAAGATCCCTTATACATCAAATTTGGATTTAATAGCACAAAAATTAAAAAAAAAGGGATAATATGGTGCAGAAACAAAAATGCTCTACATAGTCTTAATCTCTAAATACTCTTAAAGTTTAAAGTGATAGGAGAGATGTTAAGCACAATAACTCAGTGCAATAAAAATAATGGAATTTTTTTTTTGGGGGGGGGGGAGAGTTCATACTAAGTAACACATGGTCTTCCATTAGTAATATCAACATGAATGAAATGGAATACAAAATAATATACTGGACTTCATAAACAATATTTGCATAAATCATATTTCAAGACAGCAAAAATTCACATTCATTAACATTTAAACCTAATATACATTATGAAACAGTACTTTTGTGAAGATACTGTAAGCATATTAATGTAATATGATCCTTATGAAACTGGTTATGGTAGCAAGGAAATGACCCTATCTAACATAATGGTTGATGAATTAAACAATATCAAGAAATGTATATAATTTGGATAGTATACATTCATTAAAATTGTAACCTACTTTAAAACCACTATTGGGAATTTTCTAACTCATGATATTTCCAAATTATAAACAAGAAAAAGAACTATGCGTACAATTCTGCTAAAACTTACTTTTCAAACAAATCTCTTCTTTGTTCAGGAGTCCAAGGCCTTCCATAAAATCCTACAAATATTCATCAAATAATCATTAACTGTGCAATAACATAATTCAATAACTCACATTTCAAAACTAGTGGCTGCTAAAATAGTGAAGATAAAAGATACATTTAAATTACACTCAACTTGACTGTGTAATAATAATCACAGCACTTACAGATCTCTGAGGCTCATGATGTGCTAAGATTGGCTTTTCATTACCATAATTTTAGAATAAAGTGGTCAAACTTATGTTTAAACATTTGAGTAAATTGGGTCTGCTCTGTTGGCCAGTTTCAGTGTTTGGAGGATGAAAAACATGAGTTTATGAGAGGGAAAACAATGCCACCTCCATGTAAGATTGAATAAATCAACATCAACTTGATATGCCCTGATAAAGTTTCTTCACATCCTAGATAGGATTAGAACCCAGGTTTTTCTAACCAAAGGGCTTTGTTGGTTGGAAACACTTGGATTCCAACTGACTAAATTTACTTTGTACCAATATTATTTATTGTAACTTTATCTTCTTCTTTGAGTACCATCTCCTATTGGAGGTCAGTGACCACCTTGGCAAATTTTGAATGATCCTCAGCCACTCTGAACAGTTCCTCAGAGATCATGCCAGTCCACTATCTGATGTCTGCCAGCCAAGATTTTCTTCATCTTCCTTGTCCTCTCTTCCCTTTTATAATCAACTGAAGTATCATATTTTTCATTACAAAGTAGGTGATCAAGATATGCAGTTTTTCTTCTTTTTATGGTATCAAAACGTTCACGATTTCCCCATTTGTTTCAGTACTACTTGATTGGACGTTTTTGCTGTTCATGGGGTTTTTAACATTAGTCAGTATAATCACATCTCCAAAGCTTCACTTTTTTTTTTTTTCAAATGGATGTTACCTTCAAAGTCCAAGTTTCTACATTGTACAACAGTACAGACCATACATAGCATATAACCAAATGTACTCTAAGCTCTAAATTTAAATTGCTGTTACACAGTGTTGATTTCATCAGGAAAAAAAAAAATTTTTCTTAACATTTCAATTCTAATTTTTCTTTCCATTTCAGGATTGCATTCTCCATTTAACCAGCATCCGAGGTCCCATTTAAAAAAAAGTGCTGAATTATGAATTGGTTTCTCGCTTATGACCATGAATTTAGTTTTGGAGATATTCATTCTTAATCCTGTTTTTTCACTCTCTTCGTTCACTAGTTCCAGAATATTTTGAAGATCCTGAATATTGTCAGCCAGGAAAGCTGTGTCATCAGCATATCAGATGTTTTGATGATTTCACCATTTACATTAATCCCTTCCTTTCAAGATTTTTTTTGAAATATAGCTTCAGTGTATATGTTAAAAATGAGAGGTGACAACATATATCCTTGCCTTACTCCTCTCATTTGATGATAATTGAGTCTGTAATAGCATCATCAACTTGAACAGATGACTTTTGATTCCAATATGTTTTCGATGATCCTGATGTCTTTACCATCTAATCCAATTCTTTTTAATAATTCAATCATTTTAATATGTTGGATTTTGCCAAACGCCTTCTCAAAGTCGATGAAGCAAATGAATACTTCCTTGTTTTGGTCACTATATTTTTGAAATAAGATTTGAGAACAGGAAAGAGCTTCTCTCGTACCCAAATCACTTCTAAAGCCGAACTGGGTATCATTGAAGGCGTCTTCACATTTTCTGTATATTCTTTTTTGAATTATTTTCAGAAACATTTTGAGAACATGACCCATTACACTGATCATCCAATAGTCATTACAAGTATTTGCATTTGCTTTTTCAGGTAGCAAGATGAAGGTTGACTGTAACCAGTCTTGAGGATGCCTGTATCATATATCTCATTAAGTTGTTTTACTATATAGTAAAGTATAGTAATATAGTAATGTTGTTGCCTTCTAATGACTTTACTATTTCCGCTAGTATTCTATTAGGACCTAAGGCTTCACCATTTTTAGCTGAGTTCAGTACATATTCTACCTCTGATCTCAGAATGCGACCTTCCATCTGTTCATAAGTATTTTCTGGGTTTTGTCTGTTATCAGTAAAGATTCTTCAACATATTTCATCCATTCTTGTATTTTATCATCCTTATCAGACATTATTTCTCCCTTTTTGTTTCAAAGGACACACAGTTGCTTTTTCTTAAATATACCTAAGGTCACTTTCAGCTTTTTGCATAGATTAAAACTGTCATGCTTTTCCTGTAGAAATTCTATTGTTTTATATTTTTCATTATTATTCCTGACACCTCCAAGGGGTACGAAGACTCATTGCGGGAGGATACCTACAACTGTCTCAACCACTACACCAAACCTCTACTACGAATCATCTCCATCAATGCCATCTACTGCCCACCACAACTAGTATTTTTTGTCTGTAAATTGTGTGTGTTCTGAAGGGCTGATTTGTCTGTATGCGGGATGAAAAACCCGAGTTTCTGGGGGAAAAAACCCTGCTACCTCCGTATGAGATTGGCTAACTCACCTTCGATTGAAATCGTCCAGATAAAGATTCCTCCCGTCGCAACGAGAATCAAACTTAGGCCTATTCCAATCAAAGGGCGCGATGTACCGTCGTTCTTCCAATTGCGCTACGGAGGTGCTCATCCAAATTTCTTTTGCTTCTTTGATCTTGCCTTTAATAATTTTCTGAACCTCTTTATATTTTGTTGGACTATGATTTTTATATTGTCTACGTTAATCCATGAGAGAAAGAATTTTTTGTCAGTATTCCAATCCTCCTTTTTTACTGCTCTATCAGATCGCAAAGTATTGGCACATTTCTCTATGAAGACAGATTTTAATTGGTCCCACGATTCATCAACCCTTGTTGACATCATCATCATCCTTGATAAGTACTATCTCTTGATTCAGATCTTCACTCAATTTTTTTCTTATCTCTGGGTATTTTTTAACTTTCCTAGATTAAACTTTTTTGTTGACATCACTTAGACTGAAAGTATAGCTTTCAGTCTAAGTTTTAACTCTGTCACCAGTAGATTATGATCAGAAGCAATATCTACACTAGGATAGGTTTTTGTACTCTTTATGGAAATTCAAAATCGTTAATTAATTAGCAAGTAATCAATTCGGTTTCTGACTATATTTGTATTATTATCCTGTGGTGATTGCCAAGTACATAGTCTTTGGAGCAGTAGCTTAAACCATGTGTTTGTGATTATTACTTCCTCTTCTTGGAAGAATTGAATAAGACAGTCTCCTCTCATTTCTTGTTTCTAGTCCATGTTTGTCAACTATATCTCCACTTCTACTTTTCCCAACTTTAGCACTGAAATCACTCATGATGATGTTAATATCATGTTTCTTTGTATTTTTCATTAGTTCTTTTAACTGATCATAGAATTCTCCAATCTCGGTATCATTCTTGTCAGCAGTCGGGGCATAGAACTTTATAAGATTGATATCTACTGGTTGACCTTTCAGTTTTAATAACAAGATCCTAAGTAGGGGATGAAAGTCAACAGTAACTTATTGGCATCATTGTTTTAATATTATTCCAACACTGTTTTGATGACTGTTTTCACTATTTCCAGAGTGGTACATTGTAATATCATCAACTTGTGTTTGGCCTGATCCAGGCCACCTAACTTCACTCATTCCTAAAATCCCAATTCCAAGTTTTTTCATTTTCTGGATAGTGTTTCTTAGGTTACCTGCTTCGTACAAGGTTCTGACATTCCAGGTTCCTAGTTTTAGCGGAGACGCCATTCTGAGCCCAAAGATTCTTAGCAACCCTATCCCATTTAAGGGACATCGGGAAGTTGGGGCCATTTGTGTAGATTTGCTCACCATGGTGATTAGTCTGGAGAGAATAGAGCAGCAGTTTCTCCATTTGCTTTCTGCTCTGCAGTATTACAGACATACACAATAAACTGCATTGCCATCTGCAATTTTCTAATCACAAGCTTTAATATCATCATGAGACTTCAACCTTGTGTCAGTACTGACAAAGTTGCTTCCCTTTGTCAGAGGAATGAATCCTTTATTTTTCCTTGTAACCCTGGGTAAGTGCCCTAACCAGGTATTGCCAGCTGAACTCAGGTTGTTTATAGATGTCTGCTCCTCTGAAGATTCTTCTGCACATTTCACCATTGGGATATGAATCCTCTTCCACTGATTTGTCCATTGTTCTTCACAGAGGTTCATTGGCGTCCTTGTAACCTTATAAAAGCAAATAAAGGAAAGAATCTTGTATAAAACAGATGTGTTCATACAGAGGACCCTGATTTCTGGAGAGCTCTTTCCCCTGGGCAGCAGATGGAGGATCCCATCAGATATGGTGGGGTGGTCCAAATATATTGAATAAGGACCCATGAACCTAGGTATTATCATCTTGCTAATAAGGATAGTGGAATCCCTAAGGTCTCCTAGATGGGTTTGCTCTCTTTGAGACAGAGCCCTTTCCTGTTTGGTCTCATATTTCCAACTCCTGTTCACTTCCGATTCCAATGCTATTAGACCAGTCAAGGGCTTGAAGTCTTTCCTTTTCTTACCTTAAGCTTTCTTTGTATGGGTAGAAAGAGCTCACGGGGCAAAGAGGTCCCTCTCTCTGTGGCCTGGTACATTCTAGTGTTTGTTCACTACTGGCTGGGAGAAGGTACACTCCAAAAATAAAATTTTTATCCTCCAGTTAGGGTCTGAGCAAAGCTGGAACCTCTTATGTAAAAAACTTATTGCTAAATATCCACAAGGGAAAGGCAGAACTTGACAAAAATTTAGTAAATGAAATTGGCTACAAACAGACTGTGTTAAAATGAGCTATTAATAAAAATTAGATTAAGTGACAAAAAAAAAAAAAAGAGAGAGAGAAAGGTACTGGAATTAAGGTTCTCAGTGGTTACATACACATCTGGAGTGGCATGGATAAGGCAAGCAGATCAAGAGCTGGAATCTCTTTGTGGATAAAAAAAAAAAATTGAAAACCTCTATTAAAAGGTGGGAGGAAGTCAATGAACAGTTACTAAAAGGTAGTACTCAATGTTTATGGAGTGCAAATGATAATCACAGAAAAATACACACCGACAGATGATGCACTCAAAGATGAGTATTTTGAGCAGTTGAGTGAACTGATAGAGACATGTACAGATAACCGAGAGCTTCTTGTCTTTGGGGACTTAAAATGCAGAAATGGCAGTTCTGGTCAAAGGATTGGGAATTTAACACATGAACCTTTTAGTGAGGCCGAATAGTAATGATAATGATTGATCACATTGTGCAAAGCACAGGACTGCCAGCTGATGAATTCATACTTCCAGCACACTGATTTTTACCTAGGTGTTGCATACAAAAGGTTTACAATCTATTACAACCATCTGATTACAAAACGACAGAGATGCTACAGTGTGAGGGACATGTGAATATTGAGAGATGCAAAATTTGGCATAAACCACTATATGTCACTTGAACAGATAATTGTGTCTAGAAGGACTAAAAGGAGAAATGAGCAAGGATAATCAATCAAAGATTGAATGCATGTGAAGACTGCAGTGCTAATTATGGATGTGCCAAATATTTTGTTTTGCTTCAGTATTTGGCAAATTCAGCACATTTTTCAGATATTCAGCTTTGGCCATCAGTAGAAAGATTAGGGGTGCTTAAGGGTCAAAGCTGTATAACTGAGAGGAGACCTCCACATAGCTTTCAAGGACTGCGGAGAACCGACCAGGGCTTCTGACCTAATGTCCAATCCTCACCTTCTCGTGGTGCACCCTGTTAGGTATCTACTTTGATACTGAACGAACAAGGATGGGCTGGCAATTTGGGATTTAGCTGACCAAACTGTATTCTTATTGGTTAAACCAAAATAAAAAATGATGGTACAACATGACAAAATTTCATGCCGGCTGGGGCATCGCCCAGTTAAACAAGGTCCCCGTTGTTTTTGCCAGGGAACCAAGACGAACAGCGAAAAGTCAGCTACTGGAACAAATCTGAAAACAAACCCCAACTCAACATCACCAGAGTTAAAGATCGGTACTATCAACGTAAGAAGCCTGAATGGCAAAGAAATGGAGCTAGCTGAGGAATTAGATAAGTACCAGATCGACATAATAGGGGTGACTGAAACAAAAAAGACCAAAACTGGTGAGATCTTTCTGAGCAATAAATACAAAATGTTATATTCAGGCAATGACAATCAAGGAAAAGAAGGAGTAGCCATAGTATTCAACACAAAATACGAAGCTAATCTTCTTGAATGGCAGTCAGTCTCAAGTAGAGTAATGTGGGCAAATATGAGAATGGGGAACTGGACAATGAGACTTATTTGTGCCTATGGTCCCACAGAAGGTTCTACTAAGGTATTTTTTGACGCTTTAGAAAAAGCAACTGACACAATGAAAAAGGAAAAGTTGGTCCTTGTTGGGGATCTAAATAGCACAGTAGGAAATGATTGTGAGACATACAAAAATATTTTGGGAAAATTTGGAGAAAAGAGCAAAGCTAATAATAATGGCAAATATCTGTTGGATTTCTGCTCAGGACATGGACTGGTTATTACTAACACCATGTTCCAACATAAAAATGTGCACAAATTCACATGGAGAGAAGAGGCTAGGAATAAGAAAAGTCTCATTGACTATGTTATTGTTGATAATGATGTTTTCTCCCTGGTGCAGGACACCAGAGTGTACAGAGGATTTGAAATTGGAAGTGATCACTATTTAGTCTTGAGCAGGATAAAATTGAATTTCATATTGAAAAGAATAACATGTAAGAAAGTTTTAAAGCGAATAAAAGTTGAGCAGCTCTCAGATGTGAACTGTAGACTAAAATACAGAAAGATTATTGAAAAGAAAATGAAAGAGTTTGAGAACAGGAATTAAACCTTGGATATTCAGTGGCAAACTCTGAAGAAAACATTGATCGATTCTGCCAGAGAGGCATGTGGTGAGGTTGTCTGTAAGGATAAAAAAAATCAGAACTCCCTGGGTGACACAGGAAGTTAAAGAGGCAGTGAAGGAAAAGAAGCAAGCCTATCAAAAGTTCCTGACAAATAAGTCAGCTTTTACTCTTACAGAATACAGAGACAAATGTAAGAAAGCTAAACAGTGTGTAAAACTAGCTAAACAAAAGTCATGGGAGGACTTTGGCAAGAATATAGAAAATAAATATCAAGAAGGTGGCAAAATATTTTGGAGGTTGTTGAAGAAGCTTAGGAATGGAGGAAAGAGTGCTGTAAAAGGAATTAGAGATGATAAAGGTGACATGAAAACGGGAGAAAAAGATATCCTTGAAGTATGGAGTAATTACTTTGAAAAACTGCTAAATGAAACAAGCAGTGATGACAGCACAGTGATAAAAAACACTGACCAGGCATGCAGTCAGGAATACATATCCATACTTGAAGTAGAAAAAGCCATCAAAGGCTTGAAATGTGGAAAGGCACCAGGAGTAGATGATATTCGACCAGAAATGCTGAAGTATGGTGGTATAAAAGTCTTACAGTGGCTGCACTGCATAGTTCAGAAAGCCTGGACAGAGGGACGAATTCCCGATGATTGGAGTAGAGCTCTCATAGTACCCATATATAAAAAGAGAAATAAAACTGAATGTGAGAATTACAGAGGTATTTCCCTACTGAGTGTTCCTGGCAAGATCTATGCAAGTATACTTGAGAAATGGTTGAGAAGAATTGTGGAAGAAAAGCTTGGTGAAGAACAAGCTGGATTCAGGCCAAATAGTGGCTGTCAGGATCAGATCTTCACTTTACGACAAATAGTCGAGAAAGCATGGGAATATAACAAAGATCTGTATTTAAGTTTTGTCGATTTGGAAAAGGCATATGACAAGGTGCCAAGAGAGAAGCTATTCAATACGCTGCAGTTATATGGTGTCAATGGGACATTATATCAAGCAATACTTAGTCTTTATTTGAGTTGTAAGTCAGCAGTTAGAATTGAAGGAAGTACAGGAAGATGGTTTAATGTTAAATCTGGTGTGAGACAAGGATGTACATTATCCCCTCTGTTATTCATTATCTATATGGATCACATTATGAAGGAAAGTGGTATTAAACCTGATATCAAAATTGGAGATGTTAATGTCAGCTCTTTGCTTTATGCGGATGATGTTATACTTCTAAATAAATCCGCTACAAGTCTGCAAGATTCTCTGACTAAATTCAATTGCTGTTGTAATAGATATGGTATGAAGGTCAGCAATAAAAAGACAAAGACAATGAAAATAGGCAGAATCATTGAAAATGTCAACTGTGTTGTAAATGGAGAACCTGTGGAACGAGTAAAACATTTCAGCTACTTAGGCACGATTTCTACTGAAGATGGTAAATTAAATATAGAAATAGACAACAGAATCAGCAAAGCTGGCATGGTGGGAAGTCAATTGAATAAATTCATATGGAATAAGAGAGAAATTAGTCGGAACACTAAATTAGCTGTATACAAGACAGTGTTCAAACCAGTTTTAACTTATGGATCTGAGAGCTGGGTCAGAAGTAAAACACTTGACCAAAGACTAGAGACCGCAGATATGAGAGTCCTGAGAAAGATTAGAGGTGTGAACAGATGGTATCAATGGCAATATCATATTAAAAATGAGGATATTAAGAAAGAAATTGACATTGTCAGCATCCAGGAATGAATTAGCAGAGCTAATCTCAGGTGGTATGGTCACTTAAATAGAATGGGAGAGGAAAGATTAGCAAAACAAGTGTTCTCTGCCAGGTTGGCAGGAAAACGACCCAGAGGAAGACCATGATATAAGTGGATTGATACGGTACAAAGTGCCTTAGACGATAGAAATATAAGATCTGATAATGTTGGAGTCTTGACAAGTAACAGACTGATTTGGAGGAAAATTGTAGATAGGAAGTTAGTAATGATGTAATTTTTTCATGTAGTACTGTCATATCCTGTACACCTCTTGAGGGTACATGGCAGGAATTTGATGATGATGATAGAAAGATTAGGTATTTGGCTGGCCGAAGCATAAAAATTCCTGTTACATATGTTATAACAAATGCAATGAATCAAGAAAAAAGAAAAATCTGCTTATTTTGCATGACCGAATATAAATGATTGTTGAGTTTGCTATATATAGGCTGTTTCTTTGGTGATTTTTTTTTTTTAGTTTACATTATGCAGTCTTAGAAGTAGTTCATATTATGAAGTATTAAAATTTGTCGTAAAATACTGATGAAGAGTAGAGTTTGGGCCATAAATAATAAAAGAGCAATATACAGAAGTTTTATGATTTATATGAAGATTCAAAATTTGCAAGATATATTGTAAAATATGCAAATAACAAAATATCTGGGTGACACAGGAAAAAAGTAGTACACATATCTGATTAATCATACTTCATTAATTCATACTTTATAAATCATACTTGATAATTCTACCTAACAGCAATAAATCTGCAAAACAAAATGAAACTGAATATCAAACCACAAAGCATGAACAAGCACACAGTCAAATCTAAAATAAATCCGCCAAAACCACATTATTTGACGTTAACAAATAATCTATAAAAAGGATGCAGATGACAAATGCATGTCTTTGCATTATGCAATGGGTGAAATGATTGCATTAGATAACAGACCATACTTAACTTTTTAAAGAAAGAAAAATTTTCAAGAGACTAATAAAACTTATTGTACAGTACAATTTATCAGAGAAAATTTCTTTTGGCACTAGCTAATACATTCATCGAAAGAGTTTTTCAGAAGGGGAAATATTTATAAAGACATCAAACATCGGCTTCTACCAAAAATGCAAAAAAATTTATTTTCCTACATCTAATTTATCGTGAATTCAGGTTGATTAATAATTCTGTACTTATTCTCTATATTTTGTAATTTAAAATAAAATTTTCTCAAATATTTTGTTATTTGAGAAAATAAATGTAATATTTTTTCTGATTGTTATGCTGTAGTTTTTTGGGCTTTTTTTAATAAATGTTTCCTAAAATATTTAATGACAATTTTATTATATTAAAATGGAGAATTAACGGTTCCAACCATATTTTATAGCCAAATGAAGAATGAAACAGTTTCAAAAATTTACCAAAGAGCTTATGAGAACATAACCTTTAACATCAGAGTTGCCTTAGCTCACTATTTAATCGACACACATTCAGCTTTTATTAATGCATTCATTATGGCCTGATAGGTGTTACAAAGTATTCTCTCTCATCATAGAAGAAAAATAAAGCAACCTTAGAAAAGACAGCCTTCTGTTAAATATACCATAGCAATGTTATGTCAAAATGCTAAATTCATCATAAGCAAACTCTTGGTAAGTGCATAATCAAATATTGAAGTAAAGAGACTAATTTAATATTATTATTATACGACACCTCCAAGGAGTCCAAAGACTCATTGAGGGATAGCACCTACTCTACAACTCTCCAGCAACTACAGCGAACAACATCATCTACACCAATGCCATCTACGGCCCACCACCACCACTAGTATTTTCCCAGACAATCACAAAATCTATGCCTACGGTGGTATTCAAACCAACAGCCTTTTGGCTGGAAAGTGGATATGCTAACTACTCAGCCAACTAGACTAGCCAAATGTAGAAAAACTTTAGTTTTGAAAATTTACAAGACAGGTTATGAGTAACTTATGTTATCATAAGTTCTGGTAAATTTTTCTACACTTGGCTATAAAATATGGATGGATTCAAAATATCCCCCTTTATCTTATTAATGGACTGAAGCCTCTCAGCTGTAATTTTAATATTTGATAGTTTTATTATACTTATGGTTGAGTACTAAAATTTATCACAAGAATAATTTTAAGTTAATTTTTGTTTGTGTAAAAATTTGCTATTGCATTTCTTGATGCTAGAAAAATTTAGACACGGATTTTAATCAATTTGCTTTCAACTTCATGCAACAAACACATGAGTAACTAAACAACTCATCAGGGCTGTTTTTACATGATATCTGTGTAATGAAAATAACTGCTTGTAGGCCAGGTTTTATCAATAGTGCTGATGATGCTAGCCATTCATGAATAAAAACAAATTTGACAGAAGTCTATTCAACAAGCTTGTGACAAAAGCATGACAGAACTACTATAGTTCTATTGTTTTATTGCATAATAACAAGTTACATTTGTTTAAAAAATTAAAATGTGTATCATTTTAAAGCAATTTCAGCAATATTCAGACATTTCACCAATCTCTGACATGGTCTGTATAACAAAGAGAACAAGCAAATAAAAGGCAAATGATGTGACTTTAGAATACACAAGATGCATATACCTGATCAAGATGTGCAAGTAAAGTTAATTCAATACTTAAGGTATTGATATCTATTTTGAGAAGTATTTCCTAAATCTCTAATGCAGTCACTAAAATTCATGTTTCTTGCAATCCCGATCTGAATGGTCAATTCTGTTCAAAGAAAATTCCATACAGAATCCTGTTTTGCTCCATGTAATGCAGTGATCAGTCGATATTTTATTATTAGAAATTTCAGATTCATATATTATGACATTATGAATACACTGGTTAATTTATTTAAACACCTGTATGTTTCAATGCTTTATTATTTAATTTTTCAACATCATCAGGGTGTTGAGAGTTTATTTTTCACTTGGTTAGACTATAATAAGTTTAGTTTAATCCTTTATCCAAGTGTGAGCAAACAAAGTTTGCACCTGAAAGGATCTTCAGGACTGGGGTAAGGTAATGCAACACCAGGCAACTCGTTGCAAAGGTGGAGCAAGCTACCATCACTCCTATCTCATTATCTCCCATAATGCAAAGCACATCTCCTTGCGGATATGTGTAATGCTATGCATTAAGGCAAGGGCCACTACCCATACCGGTTTCGACCTTTATTGAGGTCTCGTCAGTAGGAGCCAGGCCCAGTAGTGGAGAAAAAAAAGCAGAAGCAATGAGAGGTCATCCTAACCTATAGGAGTTGCCAAAGGGTGTGCAACCTTATTATTAAATTACTCCGGATTCGGAGAAAGATGTTGAGAGTTTATTTTTCACTTGGTTAGACTATAATAAGTTTAGTTTGTAGTGGCCCTTCCCTTAATGCATAACATTATACATATCCGCAAGGAGATGTTGTTTGCATTATGGGAGATACTGAGATAGGAGTGATGTTAGCTTGGTCCACCTTTGCTATGAGTTGCCTGGTGTTGCACTACCTTACCCCAGTCCTGAAGATACTTTCAGGCACAAACTTTGTTTGCTCACACTTGGATAAAGGATTAAACTAAACTTATTATCATCAGGGTGAATTTGTATAGCAACTAGAATGCACCTTGTAATCATATCTCTGAAAAGAATAGCTGTAATAAGTGGTAATAATAGATTTGAAGTGAATTATTATTTGTTCATTGTCTGTGGTCTAAGAAGTAAGAGATAGGAAGTGGATTTTTTTTTTGTTCCAACTTCTTTTCCACGATAAGTCTCTTGACTCCATGGAGGTCTGTTGATAATAATAAACCTATAAATCTCAAATATAATATATTTTTCAAATTTGTCGGACCTCTGAATACTCTTTTCACATTCTTGTAAGTTTGGGGCTTACTGGTACAAGAATGACTAAGACCATATTGCATCGTGACAAAGATCACAGAAATATACAAGGTAGAAATAAATATCAAAATAAGTAAATAAAATATTATATAAAAAGTAAAAAAATTAAAAATGTTAAACAAAGTGGGGTGTGTGTGTGTGTGTGCATGTGTGAAAAACATTTATGATTGAATGTGACTATACAAATTCTTTGTAAAAAAGGTTTGTCCAAGTAAAATAAGATTTTGTCTGAATGTATATGGATGGACAACCTGCCACTCAAGTAAAGCAACAACAGTTACTATGCAAAGCATAATATGGGCGACTTCCTCTCTCTCTCTCTCTCTTGTTACACTGACTGGACTGCCAATGCTTAATTTTAGTATGATTACATACATTTTTATTGTTAGTGCTCCCTGACTAGATGATTACCCATAATAGTTTATTTTACTTGTATTCACTATCTATAGTTTGTAAAGTAAGTGGAGACAGTCTGAGCACATCTAGCATATGCAGTCTCATTTCCCTTGATTCCAATCATGCTAGGGATCCAGCACAAATCAATATGTAGATCAAACTTCAATTTGATATAATTGTAGAACATGGTGGAATAACCAGATATGGGATGTATACAAGAATGCATATAGCCTATAAGAACCCAAACTGTAAGAATCTTACATCCTGTGTAGTGGTTTTCTTTTGCATACATCTTTTGAGCAAGATGTATGCAAAGCAGCTCAACAATATAGGTATTGCACTGATCTGACAGAAGACAATGTGGACCACAGCATATTCAACAGATGACTCAGATTTTGAACTATATGCATGGACATAAGAAATCAGAACACTTCACTCTGTGTAAAAGAGCTTAGTGGACTAATGAAGTAAGCTTCCTTAGCAGTGAAAGGCACCATGGTAAGATGTAAACTTCCCATGGTCCAACAAATGACCCAGATTTTGAACCATCTGCATAGATATGTGTGCAAAAAACCTGCTTAGTGTACTGATGAAGTAAAATTCCTTAGCTGTCACAGTGAGAGGCAACATGGTATGGTGCAAACATTGGGTAGACTATCCTGTTCAGTGCAAGTGATATTGTAGACATTAATGCCAACACAGTTTGTATTATCTCTTTTACATACACATGTACCAAGAGACAAACAGCAGTATGATGTGTGTTATGCTCCTAACTTCTCAAGTAAAAAAATAAAATAAAAAAAATAAAAAAGTTAATCCACATATGATGATTATGATAAGCTTTCAAGCACAGTTCACTGACAACTGCTTTTATCAAAGCAGGTAACTAAGTTCATTTGCTTTGACATAGAGGCTTCTACATGGAAGGCTCTTCCATGTAGAAACTTGTAACCCATAATCAGTGCTGGCTGTAGAGGTCCTGGTGTCCCAATGCAAATTTAAGTTGAGCAGCTATAGTTTTTTTTTTTTTTTTTAAATATAGTTAAAATTTAAAGGTTAAAAACTCATAACACATATTAACAACACAGCAAAAATCACAAAAAATACAAAAATGCACATAGACTAGAATTACAGATACATAAGTTGCCAATTACTGGCTATGAGTTATTACAACTAGAGATGTACAAACTAGAAAAATTGCACAGTGACAAGAATCATTTAATTTTTAATGGAAAAAGCAATGCATGAAAAGATTAAAAGATTTAAAAGTTTACTTTTCTTTATTCTATGGAAGCAAATTCATCCAAAATTTCACTTGTTTCTAGTTTCTCACAGATATCACCTTCTATTGCGATCATTGACAGTCCAACCGTTTATCCAGTAAAATACTAGATATTAGATATGTTTTAAAGAATGAAAGTAATTAAAACACAATATGCTACTGAAACTGGAAGTGTCAAAAATATCATCATCATTATCAAATTCCTACCATGTACCCTCAAGGGGTGTACAGGATATGATAGTACTACATGAAAAATTTACATCATTACTAACTTCTTATCTACAATTTTCCTCCAAATCAGTCTGTTACTTGTCAAGATTCCAACATTATCAGATCTTATATTTCTATCATCTAAAGCACTTTGTACCGTATCAATCCACCTATATCTTGGGCTTCCTCTGGGTAGTTTTCCTGCCAACCTGGCAGAGAACACGTTTTGCTAATCTTTCCTCGCACATTCTGTTTAAGTGACCATACCAACTGAGATTAGCTCTACTAACACATTCCTGGATGCTGACAATGTCAAGTTCTTTCCTAATATCCTCGTTTTTAATATGATATTGCCATTGATGCCATCTGTTCACGCCTCTGATCTTTCTCAGGACTCTCATATCTGCGATCTAGTCTTTGGTCAAGTGTTTTATTTCTAACCCAGCTCTAAGATCCATAAGCTAAAACATGTTTGAACACCGTCTTGTATAGGGCTAATTTAGTGTTTCGACTAATTTCTCTCTTATTCCAAATGAATTTATTCAATTGACTTCCTACCATACCAGCATTGTGGATTCTGTTGTCTATTTCTATATTTAATTTACCATCTTCACTAAAAATTGTGACTAAGTAGCTGAAATGTTTTACTTGTTCCACAGGTTCTATATTCACAACACAGTTGACATTTTCAACGATTCTGCCTATTTTCATTGTCTTTGTCTTTTTATTGCTGATCTTCATACCATATCTATTACAACAGTTTTTCAATTTAGTCACAGAATCTTGCAGACTTATAGCGGATTTATTTAGAAGTAAAACATCATCCGCATAAAGCAAATAAATGACATTAACATCTCCAATTCTGATATCATGTTTAATACCACTTTCCTTCATAAGGTGATCCACATAGATGAGGAATAACAGAAGGGATAATGTACATCCTTGTCTCACACCAGATTTAATATTAAACCATCTTCCTGTACTTCCTTCAAAACTGCTGACTTGCAACTCAAATAAAGACTAAGTATTGCTTGATATAATGCCACATTGACACCATATAACTGTAGCATATTGAATAGTTTCTCTCTTGGCACCTTATCATATGCCTTTCCCAGATAGACAAAACTTAAAACAGATCTTTGCTACATTCCCATGTTTTCTCAACTATTTGTCGTAAAGTGAAGATTAGATCCTGACAGCCTCTATTTGGCCTGAATCCAGCTTGTTCTTCACCATGCTTTTCTTCCTTTCTTCCACAATTCTTCTCAACAGTTTCTCAAGTATACTTGATAAATCTTACTGTGAACACTCAGTATGGAAATACCTATGTAACTCTCACATTCAGTTTTATTTCCCTTTTTATATATGGGTACTATGAGAGCTCTACTCCAATTGTCGGGAATTTGTCCCTGTGTCCAGGCCTTCTTAATTATGCAGTGCAGCTACTGTAAGACTTTTATACCACCATAATACTTCAGCATTTCTGGTCAAATATCATCTACTCCTGCTGCATTTCCACATTTCAAGCCTTTGATGGCTTTTTATACTTCAAGTATGGATATATATTCCTGACTGAATGCCTGTTGAGTGTTTTTTTTAACACTGCTATCAGTGCTTGTTTCATTTAGCAATTTTTCGAAGTAATTACTCCATACTTCAAGGATATCTTTTTCTCCTGTTTCATGTCACCTTTATCACCTCTAACTCCTTTTACAGCACTCTTTTCTCCATTTCTAAGCTTCTTCAACAATCTCCAGAATATTTTGCTATCTTCTTGATATTTATTTTCTATGTTCAAGCTAAAGTCTTCCCATGCCTTTTGTTTAGCTAGTTTTACACAGTGTTTAGCATTCTTGCATTTGTCTCTGTATTCTATAAGAGCACAAGCTGACTTATTTGACAGGAACTTTTGGTATGCTTTCTTCTTTTCCTTCACTGCCTCTTTAACTTCCTTTGTCCACCAGGGAGTTCTGATTTTTTTATCCTTGCAGACAACTTCACTACATGCCTCTCTGGCAGAATCAATGTTTTCTTCAGAGTTTGCCACTGAATCTCCCAGGTTTGATTCCTGTTCTCAAACTCTTTCATTTTTTCTTCAATAATCTTTGTGTATTTTAGTCCACATCTGAGAGCTGCCCAACTTTTATTTGCTTTAATACTTTCTTACATGTTATTCTTTTCAATATAGAATTCAATTTTATCCTGCTCAAGACTAAATAGTGATCGCTTCCAATTTCAAATCCTCTGTACACTCTGGTGTCCTGCACTAGAGAGAAAACATCACTGCCAAGAATAACACAGTCAATAAGACTTTTCTTATTCCTTGCCTCTTCTCTCCATGTGAATTTATGTACATTTTTATGTTGGAACAAGGTGTTAGTAATAACCAGTCCATGTCCTGAGCAAAAATTCAACAGGTATTTGCCATTATTATTAGCTTTGCTATTTTCTCCAAATTTTCCCAAAATATTTTTGTATGTCTCACAATCATTTCCTACTCTGCTATTTAGATCTCCAACAAGGACTAACTTTTCCTTTTTCATTGTGTCAGTTGCTTTCTCTAAAGCCTGAAAAAATTCCTCCACTTTTATCTTAGTAGAACTTTCTGTATGACCATAGTTACAAATAAGTCTCATTGTCCAGTTCCTCATTCTGATATTTGCCCACATCACTCTACTTTAGACTGCCTGCCATTCAAGATTAGCCTCATATTTGGTGTTGAATACTATGGCTACTCCTTCTTTTCCTTGATTGTCATTGTCTGAATATAAAATGTTGTATTTATTGCTCAGAAAGATCTCACCAGTTTTTGTCTTTTTTGTTTTAGTCACCCCTATTATGTCGATCTGGTACTTATCCAATTCCTCAGCTAGCTCTATTCAGGCTTCTTATGTTGATAGTACCGATCTTTAACTCTGGTGATGTTGATTTGGGGTGTGTTTTCAGATTTGTTCCAGTAGCTGACTTTTCACTGTTCGCCCTGGTTCCACTAATATGATAACCACTCAGCCAACCAGGCTGAGCGGCTAGCATATTTTACTTACTACATTGATCCTGCACAAAATTCATACCAGATTATATGCGAAACAAAAATCTGTTATCTTTAATTTTCAAAGCTAATGTTTTTGCTTCTCTTGTACTACTGTCGTCAATTTAAATATTATCATAAATTTCCGCATAAGAATATAAAACTACTTCTATATTATATCTAAGCAAATGAAGAGTATCAGCAGTGCCGGATTAAGGGGTGTGCTGAATGGGCACTTGCTTGGGGCATCAAAACTAAGGATTTGAGCAAATAAAAACTTATGAACAAAATAGGGAGTTCTCTTTAATTTAACTAAAATAGGCGATTTAAATGAATTAAGAAAACATTGTATGGATTTGCATTCAATTCTTAATGATGAAAATAGTAGTGAAATTGATGGGAACGAAATCTTTGAAGAAATTAAATCTCTAAACAGTTTACTTCCAGAAAACATTAAATCACCGTTAGAAACTTTACAATTTTAACAGCAAGCAATTTGCAGAATATAGTTTAAATACATGGGCTGCATTGAGAATTTTGCTGACAATTCCTATAATGGTAGTAACAGCTGAAAGTAGTTTTAGCAAATTAAAACTTATCAAAACATATTTGCGATCAACAACAGAGAGTGCGAGATTAAATCTTTAGCCTCGTTATCCATTGAAATAGCTGTTGCTCAGAAAAGAGACATTAGTGAAAGAATAAAACTTTCGCAGATTTAAAATCGAGAAAAAATGTATCTAAATTATAAGTTATTAAATTAGCATAAATTTCACAAACAAATGAAAGATTTGCTGTGAGGCAGGACTTGAAAAACTTGATAGCAATGAATGCAAAGAGTGAGAATGGAAAGATCATGAGTGTACTACCAAGATGCGACAGTGATGAATTAAACAGAGGATTGCTATAACAAATGGAATGATGTCAAGATTGTGTCAAGACTTTTGTAAAGAAATGAAACTGAATATTCATTTTATGAATGTTTGGGATGAGTTTGATAAAAGGAAGAAATTTTTTAAGAGTGATGGTTTGCACTTAATCAGATTGGGCACATGGTGTTCAGAACATTTATTGATAAGGAATAGAGTAAATGGTCAAAAACAGGGAATTGGGATTTGTTGGGGAGGCAAGTGATAGTCAGAAGTTAACAGTACTAAGGTCAATAATCAATGCGAATGTGCAACTAAATGTCAGATAATGGAGTACAGAGTAGGCTAATTCACACTAAGGAAGGTTATGGGAGGAAGGGAGTATTGCAGCTTATGTATAGTAATGCCAGAAGTATTCAGAATAAGTGAGAGGAATTTTTGGCGTCAGATAATACAACTTGGCCAAAAATTGTAGGAATTAGTGAGACTTGGTTGACTAAGGATGATACAGTCATGGGAATATGATGGAATTTTTTTTTTTTTTATATAGTGAAACCTGTGGGGTGTCCATAACTCTATAGAATAGCATGAATGTTACAATAAATAACCTTTTTTTAATTAATGTAAGTATTTCATCTTATGTATCATCAGTACAACAAACAAACAACAATAGGAACTGAATTCGAAAAAAAAACAGTAGTGCACATGCTAAGTTGGAATCCTATATATACAGTCATGTGTTCATGGATTAAAACCTACCAGGCTGAAATTAAAATTACTTAAATTAAACTAAAATACAGCAGATAAATTAATGAATACAATTGAGAATAACAATTTCCCACACTTCTGGAAACTAGTGAGACAGTAATTTCAATTAAGATCAGGGCTATGAAGTAAGGCTTCAGCACTTTCTTTATATAACTGTTCATATTTATATGCGAATCTATGTAGTAACGTAGCATTTTGTCACTGGATCCTGTGGTTAGCATTTTCGATTCCATGTTATGCAAGGTCATCTTGAGATCGCCTTATCAAATCTGGCCTTGCGCAACATGTAATAGAAAAAACTAACTGCAGGATCCAATGGCAAAACAGCAAATTACATCGATCCACATATAAACATGAATGGTTATATAAAGAAAGTGTGAAGCCTTACTTCATAGACCTAATCTTAATCGAAATAACTGTCCCACTATTCCAAAAGTGTGGGAAATAGTTATCCTCAATTGTATTCAATAATTTATCTGCTGTATTTTAATTCAAGCAATTTTAATTTCAGCCTGGTAGTTTTTAATCCATGAACACAAGACTGTATATGTAGAGAGATTCCAACTTAAGCATGTGCATTACTGTTTTTTTGAATTCAATTCCTAATGTTGTTAGTTAGTTGGACTGATGACATCTTATGATACTTAAGACAAAATATTTACATAATAAAAAAGTTATTTACTGTGGCATATGTAATATTCTATAGTTATAGAATGGAAAGGATACAGTATTTTCAGAAGACAGAATAGGGAACGGGGCTTTGCTAATGATAGCCGAAGAGTAGAAGTGCCTCAAAAGGACAGGCATGTAGAGGGTGGTTCATTTGAGGCTATTTGGTGTGGGATATACATCAACAGGATGATATATGCAATTGGTTGCTGATATAATCCAGGGAATATAAAGGAGAATGTAGATGGTACGGAATGTAGATGATGAGTGCAGGTCAAGTAATTATTATGAGGATTTTAACGATGAGCACCTACATTGAGAGAAGTAATGGTCACAAGGAAGGAAAGAAATGAAGTTTAACACCTGTTAAGAGATAATTACCTAAGAGAGAGAGAGAGAGAGAGAGAGAGAGCATGTAATGGAGGGAACAAGAGGTTCGAGTGTTGGATCTGGTCATAGCGTTAGAGAACATACCGTAGTCCTCCCCTTATCCACGGTTTCAGGGTAATAATGAATGGAAAATTCCAGAAATAAACAATTTATAATTACATAGGCAAAGTGGATATTAGATCCAACATTATTTCAAAGCCAAATTTGTAGAAACTATGAAAGTTCCATAAGTTGACCTGAGAGCTTACAAGAATACAATCCTTAGCATCCCCAAGTTGCCTGAGCTACATAAGTCAAGTAGTGCAAGTTAAGGCAACTCGGGGATGCCAAGGATTGTATTCCCGTAAGCTCTCGGGTTAACATACAAAACCTTCATAGTTTCTACAAACATTTGGCTTTGAAATAACGTTAGATCTAAGCGGTTTCAGGTATCCACTTTGCCTATATAATTTTACATTGCTGAAATGATGCCATATGGCTCTTTCTTTTAGTAACAGACAATTCAAAAGTTTTAAATTGTGTGCTGTTCTGAGTTCTTGGTTATCATATCAACTGTCGCAGTATCGCAGTGCTTGTCAAGTAACCCTATCTTACTTAATAATGATCCCAAAGCACAAGAGTAGTGATGCTGGTAATTCAGATATGCCAAAGAGAAGCCGTAAAGTGCTTCCTTTTAATTGAAAAAAGATGAAAGTTCTCAACTTCATAAAATAATAAATAAATAATAATAAAAACGTATGCTGATGTTGAAAAAATTCCATTCACATTCAGATAACGTTTATTACAGTATGCCGTTATAATTATTCTATTATTAGTTATTGTTGTTAATCTCTTACTGTGCTTAATTTATAAATTAAACTTTATCATAAGTATGTATGTATAGGAAAAAACATAGCATGTATGTGTGTGTGTGTGTGTGTGTGTGTGTGTATATATATATCTATACACCGGAGGTAAAGGGCACTATGTCCATTTTTTTTTTTTTTTTTTTTTTTTTTTTTACACATTCAAAGTAAACGGCCACTTCTCCACTTAGTGCTCTTTATCTCGATACCATGATGGCATAGTGCCATTTCAAATTGGCTAATCCGCTTATTATTACACACAGGAGATAGTGCTTTGCACAACTGAAAAGAGCACGAAACAAAAGATTAAAATATACCTAAAACTCAATTCCGTAAAAAAATGGACATAGTATCCTTTACCTCCGGTAGCGTTTGTTACTATCGGCGGTTTCAGGTATTCACGAGATGTCTTAGAATGTATCTCCCGCATATAAAAGCGGACTACTGTTTCTCCACTTGGGGAAAGCAATCATGTGGTCTTAACCTGGGAGATTGTCAGAAGTACAGAATTTTCTGTTATGAAAGGGTATATGTGGAATTACAAAGTTGGTGATGATGACAAACTGAGAAGTCAGCTTTCAGCAGTGCTACGGCATGAGAATCTGAAGGGGAAAGATGCTGATGGTGCATGAGAGGTTGTCAAATGGTGTTTAAGGAAAGCAGTATCAGACTGTATACCAATAGTCAGAAGGAAAAATCGAGTAGGAGTAACATGAATGAATAGTATTATTTAGCAGGAGTTGCAGATAAAGAAAATTTGTGGAGGAAGTATAAAGAAAAAGATGATCAGTATACATGAGCAGTACGAGGTACAAACAAGGAGGGTGACCTCTATGGTTAAGGACGGCTAAAGCTAGTTATGAGAGGAAGGTAGCTGATGAATCCAAAAGAAATCCTAAGGAATTCTTTTGCTATATGGCAAGTAAAAGGAGAAATAATTATGGAAGGATGACTTTAAACATGTTGATGGTAGGGAAGTAACAAAAGCAAATCAAATAGTTGAGTTACTAAGTGATCATTTTGCAAAAACGTACCATCTTGGTTGTGATATTGCAATGTCAGATGTGTTACTGACTGATAGACTAAAGATAGAAGAAATAGATGTACTTAGTATACTGCAGAACTTTAATGTGAACACTGTAATAGGATTAAATGATATATCGGCCCATGTGTTATGAGAATGTGCAAGACAATTATCACGTCTGCTGAGCAAGCTGCTTAATTTAAGCCTGAGTTCTAGTAAGGTTCCAACAGAATGGACAGAAGGGAAGATAATTCTACTACATAAAGGAGACTCCAAGATAGCAGCAAATTATAAGCCAATCAGTATATCATAGAGAGTGGTGGTTAAGATTTCAGAGAACTCCATAAAAATTAGAATTCAGGACTGGGTGGACAGAAACATGATACTTTATGAGGGGAAAAACATGGTTTTGTGAGGGGTAAGTCTTGCCCTAATAACTTACTTTCTATAATAAGGTAACAGTGGAGCTGGATGCTTACTCAGTGATAATGCTGGACTTTGCAAAGGCATTTGACAGGATTCCACATGGAACTCTTGCATAAATTAAAGCAAATGGGAATGGATCTAAAACTGGTAGTTTGGATTAGAGGGTGGCTGGAAACAAATATCAAAGATTGGTTTATGGAGGAACTGAGTCTAGAAGAAGGTAGGTGGCTAGTGATGTACCTCATAGCTCAGTACTTAGTCCTCTGTTGTTTAATTTGTACATTAATGATACTGGAAATAACTTGATGAGAAATATCCACCTGTTTGCTGATGATGCTAAACTGGGAAAAGCCATAGTCAACAAAGGTGATGTAGAATTCTTGTAGGATGACTTAACTATGCTGGCAGTATGGTTAAATGGCTGCCACTTTAATGTGGCTAAGTGTAACGCTAGGATGGAATTGAAATGCAAGAAGTTGACAGAGAACCGAAGTTCAGAAGGCACATTACAAAGAAGGCAAAAAAAAGCATATCAAATTACATGGTTGTTGAAGAACACACTGACAAGCAGGGATAAGGAAGTTATTGTTCCACTTTAAAAGGTATTAATAAGACCACATCTGGACTATTTGCACACAGATCTGGTCACCTGGATTTTATGGTGGTGATGAATAAGTAGATTCAGAGGCGAGTGGCAAAAATTGTGGCAAGTCTTTGGAATGTTTCCTATGAGGATAGATTGAAGGTCTGTGGGCTTCAAAACTAGATAGGCATAAGAGAGGAGATATGATAGAAGCATATAAGTTATTAAAGGGGTTTTATAAGTTTGACACTGATGACTTTTTTCTTTACAGTGCAGGCACGGAGAAAATGACAGGTCATCCCTAGAAATTGTGTAAGAGTATGTTAAGAAGGGTGTTAGGACTACATTGTTTGCATGGATGGTAGCAAATGTGTGGAATGCATTGCCAGAGGTGGTTTTGAGTGCTTTGTCTGTGAACAGGTTTAAGAAGAGGTACAATCGGTATTATGTGAATGACAGCTAGCGTGTGAATATAGGGTCTCCCATGATGAGTCTTCTGACTCCATGGGGACATTCGTTATAATGATGATAATATTTTATTTTGCATAACTTGCAAGTCATCACCATTCATATATAAATCAGAGATATCCATAAAAAATTCATTTATGGTACAGCTAACTGTAATTGTCCTAACACTCTCCTTAGCAGTAGTAACTAAGCATAAGTTTAGTTAACAAGTCACAACTTGAATTACATTAGTGTAATTATATCCTTGAATATACATGATAAAAAGGTTTTTTAGTACTGTTAGTTAAAAAACGCAATTTTCTTGCAAAGATGAGCCGTAAGATCAGCCTGATCACGTAAAATGACATTATACTGTGAAAAATGAGTTTGGCTCTGTTGCTAGCATTGCCCATTTCCTATTGTGTTTGCAAACTTCACTGTCTTACTGAATTATTTTTATGGATAATTCATATAAATTCACTCTTCATTATGGACAACAATTGAAAGGAAATTCTGACTACACTTTTTAGTTCTGTGAAGTGCAAAACTCAGGGCAAAGGTAAAGGACCAGAAAATATTAAAAACAATGGGGAAAAAAGGTTCTGTTGTGTCATCAACTAAAACAATCAAGACATGCTATCAACACAAAAGGACTTGAGGAATTCAAGTGGTTTTGCTACAAAGACAAAGTTGCATCCTATGATGTGTAAAAAATATACTAAAACTGCTGGAAGAAACTCTAGATCACTACAAGGCTTCTCAGGGTGTTTATCATTCACTTTTTACATACACAAAAAAGTGCTTTGGCATAAACTTGGCCAGAAATCATCTAGGAAACATATCTTCAGCTGTTTTCCAAATTAATTCTAAAGAGGTTGGAAAACTAAGCAAGTCTAGATGTTTCTACAGATACTGCAGATGTATGAAAAGAAACCTCTATTATATGAGAGGCACAGATAAAAAAAATGGAGGGATTTTTTTTACATAATCCTTCTCCAAAACTCAGATGTCATGTATTTTGATAGATGACATAGTGAAATGTACAAGTTATTCTAGTCACAGGAGATTGGCAATTGATTACCAG
The DNA here is from genome assembly GCF_054136105.1 of Typopeltis vanoorti. Taxonomy (NCBI): domain Eukaryota; kingdom Metazoa; phylum Arthropoda; class Arachnida; order Uropygi; family Thelyphonidae; genus Typopeltis; species Typopeltis vanoorti. The sequence continues at coordinate 42,473,656 of NC_143553.1, forward strand.
GTAGTGGAACTGAGCAGCATGTATATGAGCAGCGATCGACCATCCAGATTTTCTAGGACATTCTCAGATTCTAATAAATGTCCTAGAAAACAACCAGATTTTGAAAATAGTCCAACTTTTTAAGATGCTAGTTGACTTTTTAAAATCTCACACAAAAATCAAAACCCTTCATATGCTTACACTTGTCACTTCAGCAGCATGCACTTGAAGCAGTGTTCATGATTATGGTGTTTTTCATACAAATATAATTTGCCCTTGGAATTAAGCTGTAGGCGACAACGAAATACTGTTACCTACAGGCAGAAATATCATTTCAAACTTTTCAACAGCATTACGAACAGTCTTACTTAATGCTTTTATTATATTCATTTTGTTGATTAACTCTTCTATTAATGACAATGGTTTAATTTTTAAATAATTTATAAGGAAAAACATTCTTGCAAATTTATTCCACCAACCTTGAATTCTTCTCTGAATAAAACTAAACAAGAGAAGTATACAAAGGAATGATGGTCTGTTGAACAATTCGTTAAATTCCACACCATGTCATACTTGCAACCATGAAGAAATCAGTTTGACAAGCTAAAGCACTTAAGATGGGTTACAGTAAACAGTGGAGTTGAGTGGATTAGTGGCAAAATTAAAAACATTCCGTATCTTACGCATTATTGCGTATAATTTGAATTTAGCTATTTTAAAAATTCCACTAAGATGTTACGTATATAATATGTATTATAATAATACTGTATTATATATTATTATTACATAATCATATAAATAAATATACACACACACACACACACATACAGATCCTGAGATATGTAAAGCCATACTTAAGAAAATCCATATATAAGAAATTCCTAAAATAACGTTCAAAACGTGAACCATCTCGCTAATGTACTGCAATCCATCTAGAATTGAAATTACAGATAAAAAATATGAAGGTGAACAAAGCTCATCAGGTATAGCAGAACTTTAGTCTTGCAGTATCGACAGTAAATACCATAGTACAGGATACCTCGCATATAAAAGAACATGTTAAAGGAATAGCTTGAATGAAAAAAACCATAATAACACAAAAACATGAAGGCACACAAACAAAGAGAGAAAAATTGCTTACAATAAGAATTGAAGACCAGATCAGGAAACATGTTCAAATGAGCCTTATGACAATACAGGCTATAGCAAGAAGTTTATTTAAGGACTTTAAGGGTGAAAAAAATATCCCGAAGGAACACAGTCGTTTGCTGCACGCAATGGTTGGTTTACATGTTTTAAAAATCATGTCGGCTTTCATAATGTGTACCTATCTGGCAAGGCTGCTAGTTGTGATACTGAAGTAGCCAAAAATTTTCTGGAGTGGCTACATGCATAATCGACAAAGGTTCATATTTGCTTGAGTAAATATTTAATATGGATGAAATGGTCTGTTTTATCAAAAAATACCATGACACGAAGAATTAAAAAACAGGAAAACACTTTTGTTTGGCGAAAACACATTCAGAACATGCAAGTTGAAACCATTACTTGTTCACAACTCTGAAAACCACGAGTTAAAAGATAATATGCAGTGACAATTTCCTGTTAATATACTGTGTTGTCAGCACTAAAGTGTGGTCAAATTGTAAAATATATTTGGTGTGTTCAGTGTTTAAAAATTATCCAACTGGATATGATGTAAAATTTATGTATCTTTTATGTATTTATAATACAGGATACATAATTTTTTTTACTATTAAATATTTCTGCATAGTATTGCATGTGTTTGCCATCACAAAGTCTATTATGAAAGTAATAGAAAGGGGGATGGTAAATCCCTTTCGGCTTATTAAATTAGTAATCTATTATGAAAGGTTGGAGGAAGGTGGGGGGGAGGTGATCTGACTTATGTCTGTGTGTACATACACACAGCATTCACAATATATTCTGGCGATGTGTTCTAATGTTATAACATATAGTCTTTGCAATACTTGTAATGTGTCCTCCAAATATCAGTCCACCGTCATCTATCACCTCAAATGAATCTCAACCATTCTTCTTGAAGAATGGATCTACCAATATATTACACCATTTTATATCTCTAAATTTCAAAGCACATCTTGCACTTATTGATAATTAAAATAACTCTACTCAACTGTCCAAACGGAAATTATCATCAGTAACATAACATTCCTTTTGATTTTTCACAATTTTGAATCACCTGCAAACAAATCAGGATCTCCATTCAATCCACAGAAACATCATGAAAACAAATTAACAATAGGGGTCCAAGAGAGACTGCTCCATCATTCAGCACTGTCCAATCTCCAATCCATCTAACCAATCTATTATCCATTCCTCTCTTCTACAGCTAGTACATCAATCTCATGCAGCATCTGATAGATTTCAAAATAGTCCAAGAATGTTACCATATATCATTCTTCCTCATCCACATCTGTCATCTTATAAAATGAACATAGACTGCTAAAACAAGACCTACTCTGTATAAACACATGCTGATCATTATATAAAATCCTGTATTCTATTCTTTAACCAACCTCTTTGATACCTTTAATTCAACTACTGATATATAGACTATAGCTGTAGTAAACATAACTGCCTCCTGATACAACTGTCAGCATACAACAACCAGAAAAAACTTTTCGAATGCCTGATGTTTTGTGAATAAATTTTTGACATTCTTCTGAAGGTGAAAAGGTGCAAGTCACGTCTTTTTAAAGAAAGAATCAATTTTCACCTATTTCGGTTTTGACAACTCATTCACGATAAACACATGTATGGCTTAATATCAGAATCAATTCCTAAACACACCTTAGTTGGTTGGTGCCACATGGGGGCACTGACTTTCAGTATGCGTGTACCTCACAAAATTTTCTTCAGATTTTCACCTCGAGTTCTTTGTAATCTCTGTATATACAAGTTGCATGATGCAATCACTGCCATCAACTACTACTTCTATAAAGATGCCTCTGGAAAAAGGACAAGCTCCTCCACATTTTCCAACATCACTTCAAGACTGAGATTTCCTCTAAGCTGCACCACTTCCCCTACACAAGCAATTCCAACACATGTGACATGATAGTGTTATGTGAGGGCAAGCAGTTAAAGAGAAGAAAGTAATTTCTTTATGTATTTCTTGAAGAACTAAGGACTGTAATCACTGGAGAAAAGAGTATAGGGAAGACTGTTCCAAAAATCAGAGGAATACAAAATGAAGGAGTAGGATAAGTTCATTGTGGATGTGGAGATGAACCATGTATGGATATTCACCAGCAGCTGCTTGTGTTAGTACACAATTTAAAAAAAGAAGAGTGATAGTAGTGACCAGTTTTGTGAGAAGAATCCATAGAAATACTTACAGAAAAGCCATATTGCAGCAACAGTGTCTTGGAAAGTGATTGGAGGAAATCAGATAAAGTGAAAGAGAGGATGGGAGGGAGGGGTCATCAATTAAGCAAATAGCTCTCTCTCCTGAATACAATCTGAAGAAGGTCCTAAGTAAACCATCCCAAATGTGAGAACAATATTCTAAGGGTGGGTGGATTTGAGATTTATAAAGCATATATATATATATATATAATATATATAAATATAAATCAATGTACTTCTTATCATAGCTTCAATATAATGTATAGTCTTTGCAATACTTGTAATGTGTCCTCCAAATATCAGTCCACCATCATCTATCACCTCAACTGTTTTTTATCTTGTTATTTTTATAAGTCTTATGTTATTTCTTACTCACCTGAAGAAGTCGGAATACCGATGAAACTAGTCGTAATTTAGTAAAGGTTTTTGTAATACTTTCTCAAATTCTAATCAGTTAAATTTTAATCTTATAAATGTATACATCCTGAGTCAATCCTAATTGCAACAATATATATCTACCTTCTGACGAGGTTAATTTACATCACATCAAGGATTATGAAAAAAACTCTAGTAAAAATTGGCCTTTTTATTAATTTTATTAGTTTTTCTGAAAAGATGCAAATTTCACTCTGTCATCCCAAAGTTTTTAGAGTTCAAAGAATCGATTCGCACTAAACGTGCTTATAATATCTACCGCAAGGCTAAACTTGATTTATTAAATGAAAGAATCGCAGATACCAAGTCCACGTTAGCTTCTTTGTTTTGTAAAAGAGATTCTTTTGAAAATATCTTAAGTTCATCTTTAGATAACAGGTCCTGGATTGATATTAAAAACATGAGCTTTCTCCATGCTTCTAGATCGCAACTTTCCAACAAATTAATTCTTATCAGAAAATTCAACCAACTTAAACAGGAGCAAACTCGCCAACCCCATATCAATTCACAAAATCTAAAAAATGTTGTGATTAACAAATCCTCACACACTCTTTCTCCTGCAGAACTTAACGTACTCTCTAAGGGTCTTAATTTCGTTCCTTCTCCGACCTCCATTCCTAAGGAACTCTTTCTTACAAAAGTCGAAAAGGCAGCTGCGCAGTTACCAAAACAAACTGCGAATCTACTTAGGATCAATGCCATCTTTACTATAAACAACAGTCGTTGTCCTACAGATAATCTATCTCTGACAGAAAGAAAACCAATCCACCAGCTTCATAACAACAATGACATTATTATCTTACCTGCTGATAAAGGGAATGCAACTGTAATCTTAGACAAATCCGACTATCGTTCAAAGATTAACAACTTATTAAGTTCTGATACCTATTCTATTCTAGAAAGTGATCCCACAAGAGAACTTGTGGGATCACTTTACCGTACAAACAATACAAACCGTACAAACAATACAAAATTAATAACGAAAAAAACTCACGTACAAAGATTATTTAATAGTATAATTTTTGCCTGTGTGGCATCTTCAGTACATTAAGCTCAAATTAAACAATAACTGACAATTCCAAAAAGCACCACCTAAGTAGCTGATGTAAGATAACTAAAAAGGTCAATAACTTTCCTAAAAAAAAATAAATAAATAAATAAATAAAAATAAATAAATAAATAAAAAATAAAAAAATAAATAAAGAAATAATAAAAAAAAAATCGATACAATAAAAAGCTAGGAAAGATTAGCTGATTTGTAAAGTACCATCTCCCATAAAGGGGATAGACGTAAGCTGTCGGATCTGTTTAAGTTAGGAGAATGAAGTAGAGTTTTTTCCATTATTAATTTTGTATCGATATGTCTACTCACAGTATACCTCTTTTAAAACTAACTGTACAAACAATCTTCTAAAATCTACTTCTATACTTCCTAGACACACATGACTATCTCTCCGCTTTCTCCATCCCCTTATTCCTCGTTTGTACGGCCTACCTTAGATCCACAAGGCTGACACTCCTCTAAGACCTATTGTGGAAGGTATTGACTCACCCACGTACAATCTGTCTAAATATCTTGCAGCTTCTTTAAAACATTTAGTTGGCAATTCCTCCTCCTTCATCAAAAACTCTGAAGATTTTATCTCAAAAATTAAAATTTTAAATCTCATAGATTCTGATAGAATGGTGAGTTTTGACATTGTGTCTCTTTTTACGAATGTACTTACAGATGAAGTTCTGACTCTTCTTAAGGACAAGGTTTCTAAAAAAATATTTGCTCTTCTAACTCACTGCATCAATTCTGGCCATTTCTGCTATGAGGATAAAATATATAAACAAACTAGCGGGTTAGCTATGAGCAGCCCTCTATCCCCAGTCTTAGCTAATATTTTTTTAGATGATTTTGAAGAGAGAGCTATTTCTATAGCTACTTTAAAACCTAAACTGTAGTTACGTTACATTGATGACATCTTCCTTATCTGGGAACATGGTTTGGAGGAACTTCAAAACTTCCTAAACCATTTAAATAATCAACATCAGAACATTAAATTCACTTCAGAACTAGAGATTAACGGAGTTCTCCCCTTCTTAGATCTAAAGATCAGTAGATCACCTGACTGTCTAAAATTTCCAATTTTTAGGAAAACCACACACGCACACTGACAGATATTTACATGGCTCTTCTCATCCCTTCCCTCCTCAGAAACTGGGCATCATCTCCACCCTTGCCCATCGAGCAAGATGTCTCACTTCCACAGAAGAAGACCTACAAACAGAGCTTAACTTCCTGAAAAACACCTTCTTAAATAATGGATATTCATCTCGTAACATCACTAAACGTTTGAGACCACGCTAACAAACTCGGCAAGAAGATGAATCCAACCTTATCACTCATATACAGTTACCATTTATCAGCTCTCTTACCCCAAAACTATCTAGGATTATGAAGAAATTCAACATAAAGACCGACTATAATCTGCCAAAACTTCTTTCTTTTCTGAGTCAACCAAAACACAACCAACTGCATTTTCCTGGTGTTTATAAAGTTATGTGCGACTGTGGTCGACCTTATTTTGGCCAGACAGATAAATCTGTTTCACTTCATCTTGAGGAACATAGACGTGACATCTCCTACAGTAGAACACGTGCGAGCGCCCTTTCCAGTCATGTGCTCTTCTCCGCAAACTCTAACCTTGAAGAACGGCAACACCAAGTTGATTGGGACCGCACAACCAATTTATACATATATGTAAGGATGAATTTGAAAGACGTATTATAGAATCAAAAAAAATAGTTCTGGACCCTTCACACTTGAACAACAATCTCAGCTACAATTTGCCTGATTCACATTGCGCAGTAATCCAATACTGGCACTCTAAAATTAGCTGTCACACACATTCTACTCATGCCAACAGTAGTACGTGGTCACCTATTCAAATATGACTGTTACTATTCTGTTTCTTTTTATTAAGCTGGAAAGTCCATGTTTTTTTACCTTGTTATTTTTATAAGTCTTATATTATTTCTTACTCACCTGAAGAAGTCGGAATATCGATGAAACTAGTCGTGATTTATTAAAGGTTTTTTGTTATACTTTCTCGGGTTCTAGTAAGTTAAATTTTAATCTTATAAATATATATATATGGGGGGGGGGGGTAGAAGCTTAAGAATTAATGGAGATGGTGAGATGTGTGCAGTAGAGTACCCTCCCTTGATGACTCCTTGGAGGTGTCAGATAATAATAATAATAAATACTAAGATTTTCCTTGAAGAGGCTACAGATATGATATCATATGTTTGGGCCAAAATAGGCAAGCCAAGAAGGAAAAAAAATTATTCTGGATGGCAAGGAAAATATTATCAAAAGTGAAAGAGAGTGAAACATGGTATTTCTTGATAAATGCAATAGGATTGCATTGTGGTGGCATTAAAACTCACCAGGTTATTGTCATCCCTGTTAAGGAACTTATATCCAAGATGTCATCGCACTGGTCTTCCTCTAGAGCACTCGATATATTTTATCTCTTCCGGGAAGGGGGGGGGGAGGTATCCATGCTATCTATTAACAAACCATCTATTAAAGGGTCTGGAGACATGTCTGATCCTGTGGTGCACATTTCATTTTCTTTTTTAATAAGAGGAGTTTTATGTAGTGAGATCATTTTGACGTCTTTGGCAGTGAGTCAGTATTAATTTTTCTCTTTGATTCACTCTAAGGAGGGAGTGAACAAATCATACTATTCAAGGATATAATTGTGAAAAGAATGAATTGACATACATGTCAACGCCCTTACTAACACTTTCTTTACAGTTATCTTCTCAGAGTAAGAGGGTTTAGCAGATGTTATTGTTACTGTTATGGTATATACATTGCATCTTTGCCTCCTGGTAAGTGATGCATTGCTGTTTTCATTTTTTGGATCTCCTTTTGACTTTCCACCTTAGGAATACTGAGGAGGCCATTGGGTGATTTCTCAGTGAGAGCATTTTGGTATTTTGATCTTAGTCTTTATTCTCATTATCTTTATTGCCACATCAGGTGCAGGTGGCAAAGCCATGACAGGCAATTTGAGCATCACCAGATTTCTGACATTTAAAGCAATGCAAAGGGCTTGGGATATACAGAGCCTTACTGGAGAGCTGAGAACTTGTTTTGACAGATGTTGGTGGTTTTGGTATGTTGAAGGTAAGGATGATGTTCCTGATGGGAACAGGGTGCCCATCCCTATGTATGAGGATTCTTATGGCTGTCACTCCTTGGTTCAGAACAGATCTCTTCATCGGGAACATCAATGCAGTCCCACTCTGATATTATCCCTCCAGAAAAGTTTAGTGGAGGTAACCATAATTGGTATTCCCCAAAAAGATGTTACATAAGTAATTTTTCTGATTGTGCTACTATTGCTGCTTCAATAAGAATATCTCATGAATGCAGTTTCTTTTACTGATTTTAAAGATCCTGCCAATCATTCCAAATCCTTCTGGATAAAGAAGAATGACATTTTTCCAAGTGGACCCCTGTTGAATGCAGGATTAAGAAAAGTAGTGTATTAGTTGCAGCTTGCAGCTTCTGATGTTTTCTTATTTTTATTTTCAATTAATGTTTCTTTCTGCAAATGGTTGGGACTTGAGGGCACTGATAAACAAAAGGATGAAAAAAAATTCACTCTCAGGAAGACTGATTCAGCACAACAGCTCACTATTACAAAGCCACAAATGGCTGCCCACTTTCAGCCATCTCAAGACATGTCCCTTGAATCATGGGGAAGCCAAATGATCCTGGCCAGGCCATCCAGGACTAACCATTTTGCCAAAGCAGGACTGTGGCAAAGGTGATATAAGTTCTCATCACTTGCCTTAGTAGCCCATAATGCAAAGCACATTATAGGATACTTGCCTTAGTATCCTATAATGCTATGCATTATAGGATACTAAGGCAAGTCTAGGGAAGGGTCACTACCCAGATTCAGTTTTCCCAGTCCTAAAAATACTTCAGGCGCAAACTTTGTTTGCTTTCACTTCGATAAAGAATTAAACCAAATATATAATTGGCCAGTCAAGTGAAAAAACCTTCCATCAACTTATCTCTAATTCAGAGAATTTTAATAATAAGGTGTGACACCTTTTGGCAACTGGCATATGGAAATATGACTTCTCCATTCTACCTTAGTATCACCACCTCTGGGTCTGGCTCCCACTGATGAGACCTCAATAAAGGTTGAAACCGGTCTGGTGTAGTAACCCTTCTTTTAATACATAGCAATATACATTTCCTTGCAGGGATGTGCTTTGCATTATGGGATACTAAGGCAAGTGATGAAAACTTATACCATCTTTGTCACAAATTGCCCCAGTCCTGAAAATACTTCAGGTGCAAAATTTACTTGGTTACACTTGGATAAAGGATTAAACCAAATATATAATCGGTAGCATAAATATTGTACAATTTAAATTGTTTTCCTTCACTGTCTTGAAATATTCAAGATCTTAGTTGCTTTTATCATGATGCTGTTTTTTTTATGCTTTTTTCATTTTTAAAGGTTCATAGCATCATTACTAAATGTTTTCTCATATAAAAAACACATTGGTTTTCATGTCGAAACGTCGAATTGTAGATTTTAATTATATTAAACTAAAGTTTTTATTCAAACACAGTAGTTGTCTCCATAATTTTCAAAAATGCATTCGGATCACCGTGCACGCCTAAAAGAAAGGACACATTGGTTTTGTTTCATTACTGGAAGAAAGCACAAACCCAAAATTTAAATTTTCTACCAAATATTGATGATGCTTTTTTTTGTGTGCACCATACATGATTAGGGGTTTTTTGTAAGAAATTATTTCAACACAACTTGAGCTCTTGCTAAAATAATTATTTCAGTAAGTAACTATGACTATGAAAGGAACAATCTCTTCCCAAACACTGCAGAACAAAAATATCTAGTTACACTTGAAATAGCACTGAAGTTTGATGACAGAAATGGCAATAAAAGGAAACTGGGTATGACCACTCAAATGAAAATCTGCTGGACACTAAAACAAATTATGTTTTCAGCAGTACAGTTTATGTGCTGCCAGGTGCATGAGGATAAGCCACTTTAATGATTACCCAAGTTAACAACTTGTTTTGTTACTAATTCTAGATTTCTAGAATTATCTTGGCAAGGAAATATTTTCTACAAAGATCCCTAAAATAATCTTACTGGCCCCCCCACTGACTTAATTAGGAATTGAAGACTCCTCCCCCCCTAGGGGAAGCTACTGACCACTTTGAGAATTCCTGCTCTAGATAAATGCTTTGCAAAGGCTTCATATCCTCCATGAAGTAGCTCTAGCTCATGCCTTCATGAGCTAGAGCTACATAATCTGTGATTATCATTGTACTATGAAGTATAATGATAATGATAAAACACCTCCCACCATATTCTCTGGACTTCCTGCACTTACTGTATGACAGAATATGTACTGAGTCATTTCCATAAAGCCAAGAAGTGATCCAAAACTCAGAAATAATTACAGTATGCTTCCATTTACAGTGACATCTGCATTACTTTGACTTTTCATTTGAAACTCATTAAGAAAATGGTATGACAGAAGATGAACCAACATAACTGAATAAGTGACAAATGTTAAAGATACCAAGCTATTTTAAACCTGGTTTTACTCCATTTCCCAAGTAAGCAAACAGACAAGTAAGTCAAGTTTGCGCCCGCAAGTATTGCAAGTCTAGGTGATCCCACACGTAGTGCAAGACCAAGGCAATTCATGGTAAAAGGTGGATAAGCTCTGATCACTATTCTTAATATTTACCCATAATGCAAAGCACATCTCCTAGAGGAGATGTATGACGCAATGTATTAAAGGCAAGGGGCCACCACCCCGACCGGTTTCGACCTTTATTGAGGTCTCATCAGTTGGAGCTAGTCTAGAAATACCAAGATTTTAGTAATACAGAGCTTATAGGTATTTTACCAGAACAAGTTACCATAAGGTGTTTTAACCTTATTAAATAAAAATCTCAGGAGGAGAGATAGATGTAGAAAGTATTTTACCTTGGGTATAATAAAGGTCAAAACTGGTCTGGGTAGTGGCCCCCTTGCCTTTAATACATTGCATCATACATCTTCTCCAGGAGATGTGCTTTGCATTATGGGTAAATATTAAGAATAGTGACCAGATGTTGAAAGTTTATTTTTCACTTGGTTAGAGTATAATAAAATTAGTTTAATCCTTTATCCAAGTGTGAGCAAACAAAGTTTGCACCTGAAAGTATCTTCAGGACTGGGGTAAGGTGGTACAACACCAGGACAACTCATTGCAAAGGTGGAGCAAGCTACCAACACTCCTCTCTCGGTATCTCCCATAATGCAAAACACATCTCCTTGCGGATATGTCTAATGTTATGCATTAAGGGAAGGGCCACTACCCAGACTAGTTTCGACCTTTATTGAGGTCTCTTCAGCGGGAGCCAGGCCCAAGTGGAGATACCAGGCAGAAGCATTAGCAGGTCATCTCTACCTATAGGAGTTGCCAAATGGTGTGCCACCCTTTTTTAATAAATTACTCTGGATTTAGAGAAAGATGTTGAAAGTTTATTTTTCACTTGGTTAGAGTATAATAAATTTAGTTTAATCCTTTATCCAAGTGTGAGCAAACAAAGTTTGTACCTGAAAGTATCTTCAGGACTGGGGTAAGGTGGTACAACACCAGGGAAACTCGTTGCAAATAGTGACCAGAGCTTATCCACCTTTTACCATGAGTTGCCTTGGTCTTGCACTACATGTGGGATCACCTAGACTTGCAATACTTGCAAGCGCAAACTTGACTTGTCTGTTTGCTTACTTGGGAAATGGAGTAAAACCAGGTTTAAAATAGCTTGGTATCTTTAACATTTATTATACCGAAGGTAAAATACTTTCTACATGAATACGTGACAACAAAATAACTTGAGTGACAGTTTTTATTTTTCATGTCATTTACCACTGTAGTGTCAAGAGGAGCATTCTCAGTATGAATTTTAAAATAAACAGGCTGAAGAGATAGTAAGAGGACTCAATAATGAAAATGTGCGAAGTCCTAAATGCATAATTTTAAAATAAGAGATATATTATTATATCCTAAAACTATTGACCATAGTAGGATGTATGCAGGAACAAGAATTATTTTTCATAAAATGGATATAACTTCAGTCTATTTCTGTTCAGATTTGGTCGTTTAAGCAAAGTATTACAACTTTAAAGGAGAACTGCTGTTAGAAAGTATCTTAGTCTTTTATAGAGGAATGTTTGGTGAAGGTGGCATGCTCATATTTAATATATAATCAAGATGTTTATCATAACAAAGAGCTGCAGCCTATTAGTCAGGCTGAAGTATGATAACTTACAATTGCAGAGAATTCTGATAAACATTAGGGTAAGCTAAAGGCAGAAGTTTATCATTTGAAGAGTCTAAAAAAAGACAGAAATCTTGTTCATATGGCAAAAGGGCACATGAAAAAACAGATTAAGAAGTTTGGATGATCTTTAAGAAATGTTTTTAACATAAGGAATGGTAATACGATGGACCATTTCCTAGGAGAAGCCCTATAGCTGTTAATAATCTCGTTGACATAAGCCAGGAAGGTGATCTTAATATAATTTATTAAATTTTAGTTGAGCACACAGTGATCACAGTGCACAAGTGTTTTAATGATGCCAGATTTTGACAAGGATAGCAATGTGGAAAAAGCATAAAGTAAAGTCCAGTGTGTAGGTTTTCTTTCTAATGACAAAGAAGTAGGAGATTCAAAAAAAGGCAATATGTTGATGATCTCTCTTTCGATACTTCAAGAGTGCACAGACTGCAGTGATAACATCTACTAAGATGCATGTCATCCATTCCAGCTACTTTGCATGACTACTGACAAGTAAAGTAGATGGGATGGATCTTATGATATTATTTTATTTCCATTAAAAAATAATAATAAATTACAGTCAAGGTAGATTTGCCATGACTGATATTGATCGCATCTCTTCTTGGTTTAATTGACTGAAATTTGATAATGCCTATTAGTGACAAGTATATATTTTGGGAGTAGAGCAAAGCACTGAACCCATCTGATGTCAAACCATAAATAACTTCTGAAATATGCACAAAGTTTTTGTTTTATTTCTTTTTTTCACATCCATCAAAACTGTGACCCACTTTTTTTTTTTTTATGTATTTATGTATTACAGATTTGTTTTTGCTTCCAATTAGCCAAAAAGGTCAAGTCATTGGTTCTTTCTGTTTTCTACTTGTTCATACTATAAAGTAAAGAAGCCAAGAAATTATATTCTTAATTTAATCATTTATCCAAGTGTAAGCAAACAAAAATTTTGTGTGTGAAGTAACTTTAAGACTTGGCTACTTGTATATAGAGGTTAATGACTTTACATCAATTGCCTTAGTATCCCATAATGCAATGAGGGATACTTACAGAAATGTATAATACTATGCATTTACATGAAGTCATTAGCCTCTATATACAAGTAGCACAGTATTCAAGTTACCTCGCATGCAAAATTTTTGATTGCTTACACTTTGATAACGGATTAAACCAAGAATATAATTTCTTGGCATCTTCAATCTTCAGTTTTTGCATCTGGTCACATATGATATCACAAGATATAATTCGCATAGTACCAAAGTGAAAAAGAAGTGCATGCCGATATTTCTGACATTTAAGCATCAGAATGACTAAGGGAAGCAATTTGACTGGACAGTTTGAAATAGCCTTTAACTAATGGAAGTTCAGTCAAGTCAAAAGTAAGGCTCATATTCCTGTTTGTAACCAGACTACTATCTCATATCATGATGTGCCTTCACAGCTATCTCTTCTTGATCTTCAACCTCTGACTACATCTCCTAATTTGGAACATCAAGGAAAGACCATTCAATTACCCTCTAGAATAACTGTTTTTTATGGGATGCTACCAAAATTGGTATTCCTTATATGGATGTTGTTCGCAGCAGCTTTCCTGAGTGTTGCCAACATGTTTCTATAATATCACCAGATATCCCTCAAAACAGGCCTGTGTAGCTCAGTGGATGTGGCATTTGCACACCACAGTGCTTAACCACACGAAGGAAAACTTTGTTTCGAGTCTAGTCGGCAACCAGAGGAAATTTTTCTAAGCCTTTTTTTGACCGGTTCCCAAGTTAGTCGATCTCTGGCATAGGTAAGCGGGTTTTTTTCTCCCATAAACTCGGGTTTTTCGTCCTGTGAACTCAAGAAAATTGACCATAGAAACCACATTATTTCAGACATTAAATATATTGTGTTAAGGTTAAGGACCACGAGATGGCAGCACTTGTGTCGTCTCTCTTCACTGCATGCCGCTTAATTAGTGATAGCCTTGGGCCAGCTATCTCGGATTGGCTGCCAGTGGAGATTGAACTGCCCACTCAGTCTCCAAAAGTTAGATAGGGTAAACGGCCTCGCCTACTCCCTGTACGGGATTTTTTTTATCCCTCAAAACAATGTTTTGTGAGATCCTTCCAATCACTCTAAACCCTTCTGAATAAAGAAGGACAATTTTCCTAGTGTCTATTCACCAGTTGCATGGTTGATAACAAACAATAATAAATTTACATGTATCAGATGTTTTCTATTTCTTGTTTTTTTTTATCAAATGATGCACCTACAGTTTTTGTACTTGGCTGGAGCCCTGTAAAATTGAAAATGAACAATTCATTCTCAAAGGGAATTTTGGTTCTGCACGAGAGGTCTCAATCTGCCATGGAGCTACACATTGATGGCAATAAATTATATTCTTGGTTTAATCCTTTATCCAATGAAAGGCAATGTTTGTGCATGAAGTATCTTCATGACTGGCTAACTTGCATCTGCAATTTATAGTTCAACCAAGTGACATTTTAATAATAAGGTGTGACATCTTTTGACTACTTGTATACAGGTAATATATGATTTTTGCATTACTTCAGCATTGGTAAATAATTTCTTGGCATCTGTAATTGACAGTATAGCCAAGAGAAAAAACTTTCAACATGGATGTCCACAATCCAGCAAGCAATAAATGTGCTTAAAAACGGAACATAGGATTATACTTGTGCTTGGGCCAATGTTGTTTAATTTGTATATAAATGATATAGGAAATGGCTTAAAGGGAGATATTCAGTTGTTTGCTGATGATGATGCAAAGTTGTGTAGTGCAATAAAAAATCAAGTCGATGTTGAAAGTTTGCAGGAGGATTTAAATAAGCTAGTAAAATGGGCAAAAGATAATGGATGTCAGTTCAATGTGGAAAAGTGTAAAGTCATGCATTTTGGAATTAAAAGATTACCAGCTGTGTACTATATCGATGGAAAGGTACTCCAAGAGATTGATGAGGCTAGGGACTTAGGGGTATTGGTAGATAGGGAGATGAAGTTCAGAGGACACATTGCTAAGGTGTCCAAGATTGCACATAGGATTACTTGGTTGTTGAGGAACACACTGACATCCAGAGATAAAGAGGTTATTATTCCCCTTTATAAAGCACTGATACTTCTACATTTGGATTACCGTGCTCAGGTTTGGTCACCTGGATTCCTTGGAGATGAGGAGGCTGTGGAAAGGGTTCGGAGAAGAGTGACCAAGTCGGTGAGTGATATAAAAAATGCTCCCTACATTGATAGATTGAGAGCATGTGGATTGCAGAGATTGGTTGATAGGCAAAGAAGAGGGGATATGATAGAAATATTCAAATTACTGAAAGGTTTTTATAGGATTGATGCAGGGGAAATGTTTCAGCTGTGTTATAGTGATGGAAGAACAAGAGGTCATCTCTGGAAATTAAAGAAGAGTGTGGTTAACAAAGGTGTCAGAACAGGGTTTTTTGCCTGGAGGGTGGTGAATGAGTGGAATTCATTGCCTGACTTAGTTGTGAGCTCTTCGTCTGTAAATAAATTCAAGAAGAGATATGACGGATATTGTTTTGCTAGTTTGGGTCTCCCGCGATGAGTCTACTGACTCCATGGAGATACCTGTAATAATAATAAAAAAAAAAATCAGCTAACGCCTTTTTATTCCCGTATATACGGGAGTAGGCGAGGCCATTTAGCCCTATCTAACTTTTGGAGACTGAGTGGGCAGTTCAATCTCCACTGGTACCCAATCAGAGACAGATGGCCCAAGGCTATCACTAATTAAGCGGTACGCAGTGAAGAGAGACGGCTCAAATGTGCCGCCATCTCGTGGTCTCTAACCCTAACACAATATATTTTAATGTCTGAAATAATGTGGGTTCTACGGTCGATTTTCTTGAGTTTACAGGACGAAAAACCCGAGTTTCCGGGAGGAAAAACCTGCTTGCCCGTGCCAGAGATCGACTAACTCGGGAACCGGTCGAAAAAAGGCTTAGAAAAATTTCCTCTAGTCGCCGACTAGACTCGAAACCAAGACTTCCTTCGTGCGGCCTAGCGCGATGGTGTGCATACGCCACATCCACTGAGCTACACAGGCTCTAATAATAATAATAATAATAATAATAATAATAATACAGACCTATACCAACACTACAGCAAGCCTTGAGTCCCATCTCTGGAACATGGGAAAAGAGATTGATTACAACACCAGTTACCCTTGAATGCAGACCCACCAACCAAATGATCCTGGAAGTCATCCAAGACTTCCCATCTTGCTAAAGGGCTAAAACAATGCATGATTCTCCATCCAGATGTCCATGGTGCCACACAGCAAGTATGACACAGTAGAATGTTGAATCCAATAATGGTGGTATATAGGAGATGATAAAAATAAAATAAAGTGAAGAATGTGGGAAGTTTGGAAAGAGCAGTCACATTTTGGGATACTGCACTAAGGGAAAGCAAAAGGTCTCTGGTGTTCTCAGCAGTCATTTCTGCTGTCAAAGAATATTTTTTCTAGTTCCTGAAGTGTTCAACTCCTATTTTTGAGAATACAGCAATAGATTAGTTCTTAGAACTAGCATTCAAGCAGTACACAAGACCAAACCTGATGGTAAAACATGTGGAGGCCATATACTAGTATTGGGGGAGTGGGGAAATACTACTAAAACCATATTACAGCAAGAAGAGGGGATTCCTACCACCCACACAGAGATGCATGTTCTTCTAATCTTTTTTTTTTTTAAATTCCAGCCTCCTCCCCCAAAAAAATTTAAACAACTAAAAATCTTTTCCACATTTAATTTAACAATCATAACATAAATACCAACTTAAACGATGTCATACATATCAACCAGATATTCACACGCTTGACCTCTTTTTGAATGAATTCCAAATTACAGCTATTACCACCAGTCTACTTAAAATTGCCTAATTATGTATGATTTCTTCTGCCACAAGTGTAGCATGCATGCACTTTTGTGAAGAAAGATATTCCTTGCCAGAGGATGCCAAATCTTGAATCATGTCTTTCTGACTATCTCTAGCTTAAGGTTTCTTTGCCCCATTATGTTTCGATGGCTGTCCATACAGCTTTTCCAACTCTGAAAATCAATCTGTCATTAGTTATTGCAGATAACTAATAACAGATAAATGTTGCCCTCCGATTTCTATCAGGAAAATTCACACAGACACATAAACAAACAAACAAACAAACAAACAAACACACACACGTATATATATATATATATATATATATATATATATATATATATGTAGAAAGTTTTTTACCTTGGATATAATGACTTCATTATATCCAAGGTAAAAAAACTTTCTACATCTATCTCTCATCCTGGGATTTTTATTTAATAAGGTCAAAGCACCTTATGGTGACTTGTTTTGGTAAAATACTTATAAGCTCTGTATTACTTAAACCTTGGTATTTCTAAGCCTGGTTCCCACTGATGAGACCTCAATAAAGGTCAAAACCGGTCTGGGTAGTGGCCCCTTGCATTTAATGCATAGCATCATACATCTCCTCAAGGAGATGTGTGCTTTGCATTAACGTTAAATATTAAGAATAATGATCAGAGCTTATTCCACCTTTACTACGAGTTGCCTAAGACTTGCACTGCTTGCATGCCCAAAATAGACTTTCTTGTCTGTTTGCTTACTTGGGAAATGGATTAAAACCAGGTTTATATTTAAAATAGCTTGGTATCTTTAATATATATATATATATATATATATATATCACAAGGACGCATATAAAAGTGTGTGAGCGGTGCATTCATTTAAAACCGAAACTTTACCAAATATTATTATTATTACTTGACACCTCCGGGAGTCCAAGAACTCAAAACTGCAGAATTGTATTGAACTCTATCCAACAGATACCAGTAATAACGTTCACCTCTTAACAACTAAAAATTAATACTTTACAACAAAACGTAGTTGAAGGGGCATAAATATTTCTATCTTCTACAATAAATAAGACTCAAACTGGCTCTTACCTTCGACAACGCCACATATAAAATTTTGATTACAAGTTTTCATATTATCGGGGACATCCTCACTGACGCTAACTTCCTCCGCCATCTTCATGACGATTTAAAAGTAAATTTCCGCCTGTTTTTAGCGAAATTTTTAAATATCTGTCACGAAAATAATACAGTACACATGGATAAATGTTTAATTTCCTTTACGTTAAACAGTAATAGAAAATCATGACTGGTTTCACAATATACACCAAATATTACAGACTAACTCTACTGCGACAGTTACGCGACTAGCTGGTCAGTAGGAAAGGGATATTTCTCAGTGACGTCATATTATTTAATACATTAATAGTCTATGTGGTATTTGGAAAACGGTAGCATTAAACATGATACAACATTTTACCAAAAACTAATTAAGCTTGTAACTAAGAGAAAGAAAACGCTTTATCCACGACCACTCAATATAAATGCAAACAATTTTAGCTATTCTGTATCTCAGAGTTTGTATGACAGCTAGTGACCTCCTACATTTTATTAATAACAATAG
The DNA here is from genome assembly GCF_054136105.1 of Typopeltis vanoorti. Lineage (NCBI taxonomy): Eukaryota > Metazoa > Arthropoda > Arachnida > Uropygi > Thelyphonidae > Typopeltis > Typopeltis vanoorti. Next base: position 42,492,392 of record NC_143553.1, read on the forward strand.
CTACAATTTTGAAAACTTTCAAACTTTAAGAATGCCAAAATGTTTTATATAAACTCCGCTTCGGGACAGTAACAAGCTCTCCTGTGAAAAGAAGAGAATAACTTAAGCACCCTGCTTGAAAAACCATGAGTTCTGTTGACATGAGCAGTCAGTATCCAGTAAAGGCGCCTTTCTTAATGTTACAGAGTGAAGAACTAGCCTACGTTCTTCGTAAAGAAGGTCTGCCATAAAGGTATAAAATAGATGGCAAGGGAAAAGAAAACATTTATTTCATTTCAACTCTCCACTCATTCTCTGCTCATTTCAACTATGGATACGACTACAATAAAGTCTTAACAGGCATTTTCAATCAAGAAGTTCGTTTGAACAAATGACAGCCACTAATCATACTTTCGAAAGTATCTTGCGATCCACTTAGGCAACTACGCAGTGATATACCTAGTTTTTTTTTTCTTTGCTCTTAATAACGAGTATCACTAGGTCACTTAACATCTTGGGAATTCTTTAGAATTTTCATGTTTTGTGTGTGCTATTTTGTAATATTTTATTTGTAATAGTATCTTGCGATCCACTTAGGCAACTACGCAGTGATATACCTAGTTTTTTTTTTCTTTGCTCTTAATAACGAGTATCACTAGGTCACTTAACATCTTGGGAATTCTTTAGAATTTTCATGTTTTGTGTGTGCTATTTTGTAATATTTTTATTACATTGCTAAAAAACGTTATCGGTTTAGAAACACAGACTGCAAAAGGCTAAATCGATTTATATATCTACTGAGCAGCCCTACGTCTTACTTAGAAATAAAATAACAGAATTTGGGGAAAAGTAATAAAATTGACATTATAACGATCAAAGAACTGGAGAACCAGCTAAAGAAATAAGGTACAGTTCTCAGACAAAATACAGCAGAAAAACGTCACCATTAAAGGGAAAGCGTACTATAACCCGCAAACCTAATTCTGAGCAAACCCGAAATTCAGCACAAAAGAAACAGACACAGATTATCATTCAAAAACAGAATTTGGCGCCGATGTTATCACAATTAAACATAGCAACAGTTAGTCAGTTCATTTAAGGTATAGAAACAATATGTTTCTAAACAGATAACAGGTTTATTAAAATAAATCAATACAACCCAACAAGGGCGGTGGATAGCACTGGTGTAGATGATGATGGTGTTTGCGTTCGTTGTAGTTGAAGAGGTGCCCTCCCTCGATGAGTCTTTGGACTCTCTGGAGGTGTCAAGTAATAATAAACCCAACAAGTTTCATAAGTCGTCGGACTAACATCTTCTGGGATACCTAACTTATATAAAAAAGACTAGAAAAATGAATTATACGTGATAATGTTAGCAAAACTAGTACATAGTACATAGAAACAAAGTCACTCGATTACTGTTTATGCAAACTTACATATTTACGTACTTTGGTGGCCTGTGTTTGTTGTATGGGAGACTATACTGATTTATGCTGTCTTCTTTTTTCAAAGTCTTTTAGGTGTTCACATTGGTGTACTGTACCTTCCCTTCTGACCTAGAAAGCAAATCCCACAAGAGATGTGAATTTTGTAAACTTCTATATATATATATATATATATATATATAGAAGTTTATATATATATATATATATCTATATATATATATATCTATATATATATATATATATATATATATATATAAAAAGTGATTTTAATGTTATATTCACAAAAGGTAAAGTGTGCCAGATCACTTGGGAATATTCTCCTCACTCATCAATGCCTCCAGGGAGCACAATATTACACCATTGAAAGTCTCGAGTGAATCGTACATCGTCTTCATCATTCATCTTATCATTCAATAAGTAGCTTTTAAGAAGACACTCCTTCTCATTGAATGATTTTGGATGATAATTTCTTAATATATTTCATTAAGTGGATGATGCGCAGATTACATGTTTTCGTTAATAGCAGTGGGAAGCTGTTCGGACCTCTCTTTAGGTAATGTGATTTGCAAGTTTTACGTTTACATATTTGTTTCTTTAACCAGACTGTAATACATCGCGGGTTTGATCCATAACAGCTAGCGAATTCTCCCTCTCCAACCATTCAGGATCGAGTCGCACTGTGAAGATATTTGTAAATATCTTTATGAGAAAGATGAATTTCTTTGCTTAGTGTAGGAATCATTTGTTGGACGCCTGAAAATTGATGAAAATGTTCCGTGTAGATGTTTTTTTTTTATCTGTGGTTCCCACCCGCCAAAGGTTATTATAGTTTATTTTGTACCATGAGTAGGCTAAGGATTTTTTTTATACCAGTTTATCAGTTTTATATATTTTAGTATATTTAATTTATTTTTATATAGTCTAAAGACCACATGGCAAACTTTGTCAATCAAGCTACTTCAGGAGTCCAATAAGGGCAGAAGTGGCTTCACATTCGACGATGAAATTCATCTCCCACCTAAATTACCAAATTATGTAAAAATTAGAACGTGATAATCGCAGTCCGCCCACAGTATACTTATGTAATTTCGGTTAAAAAAATCTCCATCAGAATGGAAATTACAGTGGTTTTTGAAGAGATGTTATTTTATACAGATGTAATATACACTGCTCAAAACAAATAGGTGATATTTTAGTTTCTGTCGGATAATTATAAATATCTGCAAATAATTACAAATATTGGGTACTTTACACATGAATAAATATTTCTTACTTATGGATAGGGTGTAATTGATGAGATATTGTTTATATAATCGATATTTATTACAAATTTAACAAATTATACATTTTAGCATGAAATAAATTTTAACAAGAATATCCGAAAACGCTTTTCTTAATTTTTAATAGGGTGTATGTTCTTCATTAATAGCCCAAACAGCGGTACATCTTGATTGCATGGACTGGATAAAAGAATCAAACAGTTCTTGTGGGATGTTGACAGTTTATTTTTCACTTGGTTAGAGTATAATAAAATTAGTTTAATCCTTTATCCAAGTGTGAGCAAACAAAGTTTGCGCCTGAAGTATCTTCAGGACTAGAGTAAGGTGATACTACACCAGGGCAACTCGTTGCAAAGGTGGAGAAAGCTACCAACACTCCTATCTCAGTATCTCCTATAATGCAAAACACATCTCCTTGCGGATATGTCTAATGTTATGCATTAAGGGAAGGGCCATTAAGTTTGCGCCAAAGTTTGGCGCAAACTTTGTTTGCTCACACTTGGATAAAGGATTAAACTAATTTTATTATACTCTAACCAAGTGAAAAATAAACTGTCAACAACCTTCTCTAAATCCAGAGTAATTTATTAAAAAAGGGTGGCACACCAATTGGCAACTCCTATAGGTAGAGATGACCTACGAATGCTTCTGCCTGGTATTTCCACTAGGGCCTGGCTCCCACTGAAGAGACCTCAATAAAGGTCGAAACTAGTCTGGGTAGTGGCCCTTCCCTTAATGCATAACATTAGACATATCCGCAAGGAGATGTGTTTTGCATTATAGGAGATACTGAGATAGGAGTGTTGGTAGCTTTCTCCACCTTTGCAACGAGTTGCCCTGGTGTAGTATCACCTTACTCTAGTCCTGAAGATACTTCAGGCGCAAACTTTGTTTGCTCACACTTGGATAAAGGATTAAACTAATTTTATTAAAGTTCTTGTGGGATATTTCCCCATTCTTCTGTGAGAACAGTTTAGAGCTCTTGAAGCGATCGTGGTAGCACCAGTCGCGCAGAAACGCGCCTACCTAAAGCATACCAGGCATGTTCGATTGAAATACAATCTGGTGAACAGATTGTAATTCAATACCTTCTTCCTCAAACCAGTCTTGTAGTAAATTTACAGGTGTGGAAGAACATTATCATTCATAAAAATGAATTCTTGGCCAAATGCAGGCAGCATATGGACGACTTATAGGTTCCAAAATCTGGGGTCTTTCACGAACAAACTGTGGATTATTTCTTGTTCCGCTTTCACGCCATATCCAGATACGTCGGTTATATGGTTGCAGATTGATCCTGGACTGTCACTAAAAAGGACATGAGCCAAATCTTAATTTGTCCAATTGTGGTGATCCTGTGCCCAAATTCTTTGAGCTCTTTTGTGATTTGCAGTAAGGGCAATGCAAACTATTGATTTTCGAGCATATAAATCTATTGCATGAACACGACTTGAAACATTTCCTGTCTCCAGAAAGAGATTCCAAAGTCGGGAAATTAAGCTTTGAGATACACGACACGCTTGAGCGACAACTTTCTTCGTTTGTCCAGCTTCTAATGGACCAATGGCTCTCCAAGCCATGGATTCCGGGATATCATGTTTCTCTGCCATTTTTAACAAAACAATGGGTGGTAGGTGACACAAGTTTACAAATGAAGTGATAATTATGCACAGTGGATGTCAGCGAAACCACCCAAGCTTTTCTATTCCCCCAAATGCTAATACAGCTAAGAAACGTTTTGACAAGTCTTAACATGATCTTGTACGCAGTTTGCGTTTTCTACACTATTGTATATTAAAATATTTTAAAATAAATGTGTTACATTTGTAACTTATTTTATAACTTTAAAGCGCCTGTGTAGTTCAGTAGAAGTGGCGTTTGCACTCTGCAGCGCTTGACCGCACGATGAAAGGCGTTCGAATTTAGTCGGCGACTAGAGGAACTTTTTCTAAGCCTTTTCTCGACTGGTTCCAGAGTTAGTCTATCTCTGGCACGGGCTAGCTGGTTTTTCCTCCCGGAAACTCGGGTTTTTCGTCCTGTAAACTCAGAAAATCGGCCGTCGAACCCACACTATTTTCAGACATTAAATATATTGTGTTAGGGTTAGAAACCACCAGATGGCGGCACTTACTAACCGCCTTCTTCACTGCGTGCAATTAATTAGTGATAACCTTGGGCCAGCTATCTCTGTTTGGCTACCAGTGGAGATCGAACTGCCAACTCAGTCTCCAAAAGTTAGATAGGGCTTAAAAACGGCCTCGCCTACTCTCTATACGGGTCAAAACGGCGTTTGCTGATTTTTTTTTTATAATTTATAAGAAAACCAAAATATCCCTTAATGTTTTTGATCAGTCTATTTAGTTGTCTACAATCTTGTTTTATGACCACACAGCATTTTATGTTCCATTATTGTGGATGGAATTAATCGCGAATAATATCACTACACTTGAATAGTTTTCATCTAATGCCTTGTAGATTATGTTTCGATGTCTGTCAAAACGCTATGGTTTAGGCCATTTGCAGTTAGGCAGAGTGTGTTGTGTGGATACCTATCATAGTGAAATCATTTCAGCTTGGCAATAATTTAAATTCATGTTTAGTTTAAGGGAGAATGGTAAATCCCGTATTATTGTACAGCCGGGTACGAAACTCGGATCGATATCCATCGAATCCTAGAGTTTCATGCCGTAAAACTATCGGCGAGCCCAAGTGTAAGTAATCACTTGGGAAGAACAACACCAGGGTAACTCGGAGCAAAGGTGGAGCAAGATCCGTCACTATCCTTAATATTCTCTCATAATGTAAAACGCAGCTCCTAGGAGATGTATTACTGTTTTACATTATGAGAAGAGGTCACTACCCAGACCGGTTTCAACCCTTTTTGAGGTCTCGTCAGTGAGTGGGTAGACCTGGAATATCAAGGTTTTAAGTGAACCGAACTTACATATACCTCTATTAACGAATTGCTAAAATGGTGTACTTATATATATATTGTTATTACTACTATAATAAAAATTCTAAAATAGCCTTTTGGCTTTAAATTTATGTTATTGTACAGTATTCTTTTAACATGTGTGCCATTATAGGTTCATTGATGCTGTATGATGCACAAAGCATGGGTAAATCAATTTGTTAGTACTCGGTGGTGTTAGTTGACAAGTTTAATGGGTTTTTGAATATCATTACTATGTGCATATTGGAATTTAGTTGCTGAGCGTTTATTGTCAGGTTCAGGATATTGGGGACCAGATAAGTGTCAGGTTGCATGTGTGTTTATCTAGTATTTATGTTGATGAGACCATCTTTCGTAGATCTGTGGTGTTGGAGTACCGAGTGTGAACTAAGAAATTTCTATTTTAATTTAATTTATTATTAATCTGTATTGATAAGAACGATAAGACGCTTAAGGCATCTAATAAGCAGAGAATTTGCCTCGCACCGAGCGATAATATCTTCCACCTTAACACAATAAAACACGTCTCCGCCCGAGGTAAAATTCGGAACCAGCCTGTATGTTGGTAATCAGGTATGCTAACCACTCGACCAACCAGGCCAGACTACTGCTGGGATTTTTGTAAATGGTATTGATGTGCTTTAATATTAACAAAAATCCCATAACGTGATAGTTCGCAATACAATCCAAACCACACAGGTGAAACTATTATTATTATTATTATTATTATTATTATTATTATTATTATTATTATTATTATTATTATTATTATTATTATTAAACCATAAAAGAAACAGAACATCTCTCGGTAATGCATCAAATCAAACCAAACAAAGGCCAAGGAATTGATGGTATAAGACCTAAGGATATCAAGCAACATGCAACTAGCTTAGACCCTATCCTATTAAAATTAATAAATAAAATATTTTAAACAGGACAGATACCGCCATAATCACAGCCATATACAAACATGGAAAAAGAAATTTAATCAGCAATTACAGACCCATAGCAACATTACCAATTATCAATCAAATTATGGAGCCTATCGTACTAAAGAAACTCACTGCATATATAGAGAACATTCATATTATCCTCCAAACACAATACAGTTTTCAATAATAAAAAATAAGGGAACAACATTTCTCTTGGGAGACTTTGCAGACGTAAGATCTATAAAGACTACCATCCATAGTAGTCTTTATAGATCTAACTAAAGCATTTGATACACTCACACATCACAAATTTGTTAGAAAAGCTGAGTCATGTTGGAATAGATGGGCCTCTGCACAGGTGGTTTACAAACTACCTTCAAAATAGAAAGCATATCACACGTATCTGGTCAAACCGAAGTAGAGAGCTACTAGTAACCTGTGGAGTTCCACAGGGAGCTGTACTCTCCCCAACTCTATTCAACATTTACATGCACGATATTAATCAGCTACACCTCAAAGGTAAGATCTTTCAATACGCAGACGATACAGCTATAAAATCCATCCATAATAACGCAAGAATAGCCCAAACAAATATGCAACATGACATAAATCTACTCATAGAATGGCTCACCAAAAACTCCATACACCTAAACTCAGATAAGACAAAATTAATGATATTCAGAAATCCACTGACTCGACCAGTTGATAACAAATATATAACCATCCCACATCCACTCTTCAACATAAAAAACACACAGAAGAGTAAAACCACTACAATCACTCAGATAGAAACAATACGATACCTTGGAACTTACTTCGATGCAGATATGAACTGGAATAGCCACATAAACCATCTACACAACAGACTCCGAACAATAACTGGCAAACTCTACAGGTTTAAAGACAGGTCCCACAAGACTAAAAACTCTACCATGCAAAGCACTATGCCAAAATATACTAAGATACACTATAACAACATGTGCTTTCTGTGCACCCTACAAACTAAATAGATTAATGTCGTTACAGTATAAAATGATAAAAACTGAACTTTTAGGAACAAAGAGACAATAACGAGTTTGCATACACTGCAATGTCAGATCACAAAATACTGACAGCAAGACACTTATGTCACTATGCAGCTTTGCTAAAACATTATTTCGATGCCAACTACAGGACAGTCAGAAATACATACCGTATAATAAGACCTCAGACAACTAATTATTTCACATATAAATACTATAATCACTTTGGAAAGGCCACACGAAACTTCTACATCCCAGACATAATATACAAATTACCTTTTGAATACAGAAACCTTACAAACTACAATAGCCTGAAATGAGCTCTAAGGACTTACTATGAACAAGAAACACGCACCCAAAATACCATACAAAATTAATGAAACAGAATACATTCGTTCAAGCTTCCAGTTCAGCGACGCATCAAGACATTCCAAGCTATCGTATGTGTGTGTTTGTGTTGTGCGCATGCCGTGCTCGAATTTCTCAATTAACTGCACTGCTGCAGTTGGAAATCAAACCTATTAAACATAGGTTTGATTTCGTAACTTCCCAACATAGCAAACAAACCAATAAATAATAACTCACTGGTGTCATCCTCAGATAAGCTTACAAATAAGCTTCGAGTATGAAAGCTGGAAAATTACATCTCATCCAAGCTTTAAAAAAAAAAAAAAAAATCCAAACCCATATATCACATTTTTGTGCTGTAGTTACAGTGTTTAAACATACTAAAAAAAAAAAATCAAAATTGTAAATACTTACTATATATATATATATATATATATATATATATATATATATATATATATAATTCATTATGAATAAATGCCGTATTATTATTATTATTATTATTATTATTATTATTATTATTATTATTATTATTATTATTATTATTATTATTATTATTAATACATTATACAGCAAAGAAAAAAAGAAAAGAAATTTAAAAAAATGTGTACGAATTTCTTTGTTACAAAAAAAAAAAAAATAGAATTAAAACTGCTGTAAATAGGTAAACTTATGCTGTAAATATGTAATCACAATATTAATCATAGTTTTAATTAAAAAAAGGATTGAATTTTTTTAAAAGAAAAATATGCAATCTAGTATGCATCATATGTAATCAAATGCATGTAATATATGTATCATATGTAATCAAATGCATGTAATATATGCATCATATGTAATCAAATGCATGTAAATGTATATATCATATGTAATCAAATGCATGCAATGTATGTATCAAATGTATGTAATGCAGGTATCATATATAAAGAAATGTATGTAATGCAGGTATCATATATAAAGAAATGTATGTAATGTTGTATCATATGTAATCAAATGTATGTATCATATGTAATAAAAAAATATATATATATTATTATCTCTTGGTCGCTCGGAGTTTGACTTAAGTTCAAATCTAGTCGCCGACTGGAGGAACTTTTTCTAAACCTTTCTTCAACCGGTTCTCAAGTTAGTCGATCTCTGCCAAAAGCAAGTATTTTTTTTCCCTCCAGGATACTCAAGAAAATCGACGGTAGTACTGACATTATATCAGATAGTGGCATATCTTGTTAGTGTTAGGTACCAAGAGATGGCAGCACTTGTTTGCCAGCCTCTTCACCGGTGGCTGCTATAATTAGTGATATATATGGCCTAGCTATCTCTGATTGGCTACCGGTGGAGATTGAACTGCCCACTCAGTCTCCAAAAACTAGATAGGGTATAAAGGCCTCTCACCTACTCTCTATAAGGAATTAAAAGGCATTAGCTAATTTATATATATATATATATATATATATAATAAAAACACTGGCTTACATTGATAACACAGCTCAATTATACCATGATAAACATCGATGTGCTAATACAATCGCGCCTCCGTAGCAATTCGAAGAACGACGGTACATTGCGCCCTTTGATTGGAATAGACCTAATTTCGATTCTCGTCTTGACGGGAGGAATCTTTATATTGACTTTTTCTATCGAAGGTGAGTTAGCCGATCTCATACGGTGGTAGCATGGTTTTTTCTCCCAGAAACTCGGGTTTTCCATCCCGAATACAGACAAATCGGCCCTTCAGACAATTTACGGACAAAAAACACTAGTTGTGGTGGTGGGCTGTAGATGGGGTTGATTGGTAGTAGAGGTTCGGCGTAGTGATGGAGACAGTTGTAGGTGTCCTCCCGCGATGAGTCTTCGGACTCCTTGGAGGCGTCACGAATAATAATAGTAATAATAATAATAATAATACTGACCGAAGTTGCAATAAACGACACAGAAATTTACGCATACAACATAAATAATTATCAAACCTACAACTTATGTAGACCAAACAAAAGAGGAGGTGGCATTGTGGCATTTATCAAAAAAAATACAATGTGACAGAAAACTCACTTCGAACATGCGGAAACACTAATTTTGGAAATCACAAATAGCCACAATAGTATCAAATACACAATAAACACAACATACAGACCCGCAGGTAATAATCCACTCAGTTTTCTTCACGAGTTAGAAACATGGCTAAGCGACATCGAACATACAACACACAGGCTCATCCTAATAGGAGACATTAACATAAATACTCTTGGCAACGCTTCTTCAACGACTAACACATACTGTATCTTGATATAATAAGTCAGTACAACATAAACCCTACCATTAACTCCCCAACAAGAGAAGAAATTCTCAATAACTCACTAACATAATCATGCATTGATCATATCAACATACGGGCTCCCATCCATACATATACATCATCAGTAATTAATGTAAAAATTGCCGATCACTACTTTCTCTCAACTTCGTTTTATTAAGTTTCCTACCCCCCCCCTTTCCACCACCACAAATGTCGACAAAACTCGATCATACTAAAGAGAATTGTCGATAACCAAGTAAATAATACAGACTGACATTCCCTACTTAAAATAAACATTATACGAGAATTTTCAAGTAAAGTTCACAGAAATATACAAAAATGCAACAAAACCTACACAAACGAGGCGACAAACAGACAACAATCCATGGATAAATGACGACATACTAAATACTAACTGTAAAAGAAAATCTATAGAAAAAACTTAAAAAGTCACCCAGTAATACACATTAACAAACCTTATACAAAAACACAAGAAATAAACTAACAACAAAATTCGTAGGGCAAAAAGACGCCACTACTTCCAAAAATTCATGGAATATAACGACAATATTAAGCAAACATAGGCTACACTCAACGAATTAGTAACCGGAAAAAAGAAAATTTCAGCACAATATCGGTCAGAATACAAACCAAGAGGAACTAGCAGACTCGTTCAACCATGCTTTCACAAACAACATCATACAACTCAACAAAGACAAACTACCAACGATCAACAAAAAACTACCGACACAAAGTCGACAACAAACGATGTATTTTCCACCCATAACAAAACAGGAACTGAAAGAAGCAATCCTACAACTAAAACCAAAGACCACTCCATGAATAGACAAAATAAGACTCACAGACCTTATAACATGCTTTGAACAAATAAATCCAATACTTTTGAAACTCGTGAACATAATATTCGATACAGGCATTATTCCACAATAACTAAATACAAAAAACAGAGATGCTGATAATACACAACCCAAGAATCACACGCCCCGCATCACTATCGATACATTGTCACACATACCGCTGCATTAACAACAAAAATACCTGCCAATATTCCGAAATCATACCTGTAACACACGCAAAATACCTCGGTCTCCATATAGATTCCCACCTTAAATGGACAAAACATATAGAATACCTACACACCAAACTCCGGATCATCGCAGCAAAACTCTACCAAGTTAAAGACATTATTACACCCAACATAAAAAAACTCCTATATCACGGTATCTGCGAATCTCTACTCAGATACGGAATAACAGTCTATGCAAATACATCAAACAGCCACCTAACAAAATTAAAAACACTACACAGGAAAATCGTGTCAACAGTGATCTGGACACCTTTAAAGGCAACAACCAATATCCGACAAGCACATGGCGATACCCAGAATTCCGAGGCATTAAAAACCTGAAACCCTACATGGCATTAACAAGGAATTACTTCAAAATCACCTATCGAAACAACAGAGACACATATCGTATAACACGACCTAAAACAACTCTCTACATCCCCACACCCAGGGCCGGCGGAAGCGGCCATGTAAAGCATGGAGTGCATGCGAGCGCCGCTACGAAGGGAACGCCGCAGCCGGGGCACGGTTCATAAGTTCATTTTTAAGAAACAAAATTTTTATCATAAAAACAAAAAATTCTTAGAGTGATCAATATTAAAATAAATAAGGCCGGATACACCAAATAAAAATTTCAGCATTTAGCATACACACGCTGCAAAATTGTATATTGCCGCCTCTTTGATCAGCTGGCTGTTTACAATTTTGCAGCGGGTGTATGCTAAATGCTTCCCTGCTGAATGTTGTGTCTACTATTGTCTATTTAAAGTGAAACGGTGAACGGGTTTTACGCACAGAAACGAATTTTCGTACAAAACATTTGTTACTAGTTAACCAGTCATATGGTACGCATCTCAGTAGGCTACTGACAGTACTGCAGTGCGGACTATTATTTCTTCTGTGTGTCGGGTTATGTAATAATTTCTTGTGGGCTACTGACAGTAGCGCAGTGTGGACTATTATTTCTTCTCTGTGTCGTGTTGTGTAATAATTTCTTGTTGGTATAAAATAAAATGGAATCAAAAATTTAAAAAAAAAGTTACCTGGTGCACAAAATCGTAAGCATCATGCTGCGAAAGAAGCAGATATTAAGAAACAAACAAACAAAATTAAGAAAATTAAAATATTCTGATGCAGATTGTAACCAACTCGTTACATCGGAAATCAGAGTTGAAGAAACAGTGCACATCATCCAGTTTTAATGAAAGTACTATTGCAACTATTGAACAAAATAACAAGACGCATGATTTAAGTGAAAAACAGTCAGGAGAAGATTTAGTTGTAGTTGACCACGAAACTAACACATTGTTAGTCTCTGTAAATTTAGAAGATCCAGATAAATGGGAAAACATTGATGAAAAATTACGAGTTGTTTTTATTGAAATGGGCCTGTTCAAAAGAAAAATATAATATATCCCAGAGATACATATGGTCGTAAATTTGGTGAAACGTATTATAATAGAAAAATGGAAAATGGTGAGCTCGTGCCAAGAACATGGCTCGTTTATTCCGAAACTTTAAATTCTGTTTTTTGCTTTTGTTGCAAACGTTTCGCACCTACCGAATCAAGTAGTCTTGTAGAAGTTTACAACGATTGGAGAAATGTAAGGGCAACTTTGCATAGACATGAGACTAGTTTAACTCACATGAAAAATTTCTTAAAATGGAAGGAAAACTTAATAAAAATTTAAAAAACAAAAATTGCCAGACTCAAAGCATATGTGAAATGGAAAAGAAACATTGGACGAGTGTTTTAGAACGCTTGATTGAAATTATAAAATTCCTTGGTAGTCAAAATTTAGCTTTCGCAGATCATCTGATAAATTATATCGAAGGAATAATGACAATTTTTTATAATTGGTCTAACTGTTTGCGAAGTTTGATCCCGTTATGGAAAATCATGTTGAAAGGGCCCTAAAACGGAAAAAAAGAGTACACTATTTGAGTAAAGATAGTCAAAATTAAATATCAGAAACTTTAAGTAAGGCAATCAGGGATACAATTTTATTATCAATTCGAAAATCTAAATATTATTCCATAATTTTAGACTGCACACCTGATGAAAGTAAAACAGAACAAATGTCCATTATTATTCGCTTTGTTTCCTGTGACGAATTGTCAAAATCAGGGAAAACTTCTTAGGTTTTGCAGATATATCATATTTCACAGGACGTGGTTTATGTGCAACAATAATGGAACAACTGAAAAAATGGAACATTCCCATTGAAAACATGCGAAGTCAAGGGTATGACAATGGGGCAAATATGAAAGGGAAAAAATATGGGCTCCAAAATTTGCTTTTGAACAAAAATCCTCGAGCTTTTTACGTGCCATGTGCTGCTCGTACTCAAAATTTAATCATTAGCGATGCAGCCAAACTGAATGCAAATACAATTAGTTTCTTTTGCAATTATTCAAAAAATATACAATTTCTTTTCATTCTCTTTCAAACATTGGGCAATCCTTTTAAAGTTCGCAAAAAATTAAAATTGAAACAGCCATCAGAAACGCAATGGGAAAGTAAAATTAATGCAATTCACCCTGTACGATATCAGTTAGGAGAAATTTACGATGCACTTTTTGAAATTTTAAATAATGAAAATTTTAATAAAGAAACTCAGCATGAAGCAAAAACATTATGTGCTTCATGCTGAGTTTAAATACAGGACTACAAATTTATTTGCCCTCTTATAACTTGGCATGATTTACTTAACAGAATAAACCCTGTGAGTAAAATGCTTCAAGACAAAAATATGAACATTACACTTGTTCTAGAATCTATCGAACACTTAAAAATATTCTTACAAGAGTATCGATCAGATGCAAATTTTAAAGAAGTTCTAAAAATGGCAAAAGAACTGAGTGACGAGGTGGATGAAGAATAAGAATTTAAAAGTGATTCAGAGGTTCGACGACAAAAGAAGACACGACAATTTGATTACGAGCATCATGACGAAACGCCACAATCGCCAGAAGATAAATTTAGAGTGAATGTATTTGATACACTTCTAGAGGTTGCAGTGTGTTCGTTAAAGAACGTTTTGAACAACTAAAAACATATTATGATAATTTCAATTTATTGTATAGATTACTACAAATTAATAACAAAGATTTACAAAATAATTGTGACGATTTAGAGATTCTCTTGAAGGACGGCGACAATAAAGACGTAAATGCAATAAAACTATATGACGAGTTATGTGCTTTCCGGGATATTTTTCGGAAGGATAATTTAAATATTCAAAACCCTTTCGATATTCTTAATTTTATTCTGTCCAATAATTTATCTTTCCCTAACTTTTGCTTTAAGAATACTCTTAATCTTACCTGTTAGTGTAGCGTGCGGTGAACGTTCCTTTTCCAAGTTGAAATTGATTGAAACCTACTTAAGAACAAGTATGTCACAAAAAAAAGGCTTGTTATTTTGGCGTTAATAGCTATTAAAAATGATATATGTGCGGAATTAGACGTTAAGACCATTATTTCTAATTTTGTGAATATGAAATCAACAACCCTAAAATTTTAATAAAAAAATTTCAAATATATTTATGTAATTTAATTTATTTTCTGTCATTCTGTAAAGATGTTATTTTTTGAATACTTATATAAAATGCTCTAATTATTTCTGAATTCTTTTCTTATTCTCTCATCTATCTTGAGTTTCTTTTATTTTCCTATAAGATAGTTCCACTTAAAAAAATTATTAAAAATATTTTACAAGTTACTAACAATTTAGTAACTTGTAAAGTGCAAGAATTTTTTTTCATTAAACTGGAGTTCAAATAAATTTTAACGTTAATTAAAATTCATTTTAATTTTGTTAGCGATTCGGGTCGGTGAGAAGGCTATAATCCCGGTATCATTATATTCAACGATTAAAGTGAAGTGGCTTTGTCAAAATTTGCTTTAACGTTTGAGAATTTTTTTGAATATTCGGGTTTTTAACGATTATCCTGCCTAGTCACCCCCCCCCCCACCCCACCCTGTTCGTTATATTTAGCGAACCAACGTCTGGCTGTTCTGTCAAAATTTATTTAAGAAATTTCAAATAATTTAAATGTTTATTATCGTAAAAGAACCACACATGCCCGGATCGTTACAGGGGCGCTTAGATAGAAATTGCATGCGGGCAACAAAGACCCTAGCGCCGGTTCTGCCCACACCCTTCAACAACTCATACGGTTCTTTTGTGAGATCACATCAGATACCCACGCAATTCAACAACCTACCAAGAAAGTTAAAACACGTAGATAACTACAGAACATTAAAAAACGAACTCTGGAAAATATACTAACAAAGTTAAGAAACCATTAACACTAATATTCACATCACAAATCACTAGCATCCAATGCCTGCATTCCATACATAAACAGTAGCAACAACACAAATAGTGATGGCAAAATCCCACTCTCTTCATAAAAGCTAACCCAAGCTTCGAAGTATGTGGGATTAACTTGCCTCACTCATCTACAAGTAATCCTTATAAGCAAATGGCTTATAAGCAGAAATTTGTATGTATGATCACTCTTTATCAAACTTTAAAAATAAAAATTAAAATAAAATAAAAAATAAAAAAATTATACAAAAAATTCTGTATAATCTTCATTGTTAATATTAGAAGAACATGTGTTGTAAATACATAATATAAAGGCAAAAAAGTATTATTAAAAATTTTAATTGAAATCCAATGTAAGAATTGCAGCATTTAGTGCTGAACTCTGTAAAATTATAAGGTGCAATATCACACAAGATGTTTATTGTATGTATAAATATTTTAGCAATCAATAAAATAAATACATATGAAAAAAAAATTTTATTCACACAATTGATATACAATCAAAACAAGTCATCAAGACATCGTTCACACAACAATTTTACTGGTGATACAGGGCAACTCAGATTCTATAAAGAAATCTAAGAATAGTCTGTCAGATAGCGCAAAATATGGACTGTTCCAAGTAATGCCGTTTTTTGTAGATCATATGTGTGTGGTCATTTCGTTGATGTTTAATTTTCGTGTATAGTACAGCTGTGTGTACTATCTCCACTTCTGTGGAGATAGTACACACACACCTGATTCTGTTAGAACAGAATCAGTCTGATCCCAGTATTCTAACATCCTTATCATCAAAGCCTAGTGGTTCTAAGATGTTTAACAGTTCTTTATGCTGGATCTTATCAAAACCTTTTCGAAATCGATAAAACAAATATAAGGGTCAGTTTATCGCGGCATCTTTCAGCTGAGATATGTGAGCAGAAAAGTGCTTCACTTGATCCTAGGGCATTTCTGAAATCAAACTGAATTTCACTAATTAGATCATTATATTATTGGTATATTATTTTATGAATAATTTTTAGGAGTTAATAAAATAAAGAGCCAAAAGGCTTCATTTCGGTCATGCAAAGTAGTTTTGTTGTAGTGGTTATAGCCTTTCTGTTTAGGAGCAGCTATATATATTCACCACCATCTAGGGAAATGACTATGAGCAAGTTGGTTTCCAGTTGCCTTCATTGCGGCACTATATCGTATGACTGCTGCCTGTGAGTTCATGGGGATGGTTTACCTGCTTGCCGGATGAAAAAACCCCAGATAAATTGTTGGAAAAAAACCTGCTCTTTACGCCCAAGACCGGCTGACTTGGCTATGGATGAAGGAGATCCTTAAGCTCCTCAAGTCGTCGACGGGAATCGAACCTAGGACACTCTCTCCCCAGGCATATGGTTGCGAAGCGCATAGTCACTAGGCTAACCGCGCGGACATTCCCATTTATTAGTCCACTTTGATAAGGTTTAACTAACCTGACAGCTGTTTCGATCTGGTTGATTCTCTTTAGAGATCAGGTAGAAACCTAAAGAGAAAAAACTCTCGTTCTGTACTGAGGAACTTGAAATGTCAGAAAAATGTATTTCTCATGTATTTATCTCATTTTGCATCGTCAAAATGAAGCCAATTCTATCTTTATTTTAGTAATTAATTTTACGCACTGACTGAGAGTTCGCTTACGAAAAATACATTTCTTTTACATTTCAAGTTCCTTAGTACTGAACGAGAGGTTTTGCTCTCTGAAGATATCTTCCTTATTTTTCTCGGGTCTGGCTCCAGCTGTGGAGGGGGCTTAAGAACGCGGAAGTGAGTGAATGGTTTTGCGTTAGGGGAGCAATTTGAGTCCCAAGAGGTTCGATGTTTGCCAATTGAAGCCATGTCAGTGAATGAAAGAATTCACTGACATGGCTTCAATTGGGCCATGTCAGTGAATTCTTTTCCTAGGAATATGAGCGGTTCAGAGGTGGGGTGAGCCTATCACTGAGTGGAACCACCGCTCAGTTGGATGGGCTTTCGGTTACTCGTTGGGAGTGGTCTGAAGAACTCCTAATTTTTAGAGCGGTACTTTACTTATACAGAGTTCCTAAAGAGAACCAACCAGTTCGACACAGCTGTCGGGTCAGTGAAATATCAAAATGGACTAATAAAAGGCTAATATATAGATGCTTGGGATGCACTCGTCTTTTAAGTAGTCCTCACTAAGTCAACTCGTGAATATTTCCCTAAGCTGTCTGGTCAGCTTACATTAAAAAACGTTCATAATTTCTACATTCGGCTTTGAAATGATACCAGATCTAATATACACTTTGCTTATATAATTTTTAAGGATATTTTGAAAGTCTGCTCATTACGCTTAACAGTCTAAAATCATCAGCAGTTCTTCTGTCAGGTTTTTTAGACAATACAGTAAAGATTGACTTCATCCAGTTAGAAGATAGTTTACCAGTGTCATAAATTCTATTCAATAATTTTGCAATTTTATCAATGTCATTGATCTCTTATTGATCGATTCGTTTGATAATTTCTGCTGGTAGTTCATTAGGTCTGCACGCTTTACCATTTCTTGGTAATTTGATCATCTTAACTACTTCAGACTTAGATAGGTGGGCCTGTGACTATATTCCTTGAATTTGTTAAGTATTATCTATTAACAGAAAATAGTGCCTTAATGTGTTCAGTACATACGTGTTCTTTATTTAGATGTTTCTAGGATTATCTTTCCTTCTTTAGTCCTAAATAAAATTGGGTGCAGTGTTTTCACAATAATCTAGAGCAGTGATTAGTAACGTTTAGTAAGATCAGTAAGCCACAATTGTCCATACGGGGCGCAAAGATCACAAAATTAAACACTGTGTTCGATTCACAATGAAATTTTTTTATTTTTTATTTTATTTTTTATTTTTAATTTGTGTTACTTTTTATTAGTAATACTTTCAATATATATACAGGTATACGTACATTTTTTTTTTAAAACCACGCTACCGGCTAGGACGTATATATACGTCCAAGTTACCATGGATGCGAAGCGCATATTAAAATTCTAATGGACGATGAGAAAATATCAAAATTAGTTTAATTTTCGAGTACGTTTTTGAACCGCGAATTGAATTCTTCTTGTAGTCTATGTATTTCCTCTGCATATATTTTCGTTTCAGGTGGATTTTCGTTTCTCAAAATTGGAAAATGAGCCATTTTATTAGATTTTAGTTGCCGATTCAAAATTTTTAGTTTATTTTCAAAGGCTCTTATTTTATCGAACATTTCATTGATAAGTTTGTTCTGTCCTTGAGGATTTACATTTAATTCGTTCAAATTTTGAGTAATGTCGACGCAAAATGCAAAGTCACATATCCTGTCATTGTCATTAAATTCTAGAAACGGGTTTTCTTTCATCTCCAAGAATAACTGAATTTCTCACTTCAGATCGTACCGACGTTTAAGCATTGTGCCGCGACTTAACCATCAAACATCGGTGGTAAAAAGGATATCGCCATATTCGCTTTCCATATCTCTCAAAAATTTCTTAAATTCGCGATGATTCAGTCCTCGAGATCTAATAAAATTTATATTCTAATGATAGGTGAACAACACTGGACATTTTCAAAACTTTTGCACTGAAATGTTTTCGGTGCAAAATGCAGTGAGAAATAATTATTTCGCTTGTTGTTAATCATTTTATGTCTAATGAGATATTTAATTGATTAAGGACAGTTTTCAGTTCCTGTGTGTATATATATATATATATATATATATATCTTTACGGGTAGTAGTTCCTTTCAACGGAACTAAAGATGCAGATTTTTCGGTGATGTTAGAATTAGAATTTGCTTTCCTATCAAAAAGACAACAAGATGTGCCATATCAGGAATATCACAACTTTCATCCAAAGCCAAAGAAATCCATTCTAATTTAGAAATATGTCCCTGCAAAATTTCCTCAATACTTTGCGAAAGATCGTGAATCCTTGTAGAAAGTTTTTTACCTTGGGTATGTTATATATTAGAGATACTAAGCAAATTTAAATAAAACTTAGTTTTAATCCTATTTCCCAAGTAAGCAAACAGAGAAGTAAGTCAAGTTTGCGCCTGAACGTAGTGCAAGTTTGGGCGACTCCGCACGTAGTGTAAGTCTGGGTGACTCTGCACGTAGTGCAAGTCCAGGCAACTCGTGGTAAAGGTGGAATTAGCTTTTTACTAAGTAAATACATTAATTGGTATTTACCCTTAATGCAAAGCAAATGCCCAGCAGAGACGTATGATGCTATATATTAAAGACAAGGCCCACTATCCAGACCACTACCATACATCAATTGCAAGGCCTTTATTAAAAACCTTATTATTAATAAGGTCAAAGTACCTTGTGGCAACTTGTTTAGGTAAATTTATAAGCTCTGTATTGCTTAAACCTTAGCATATCTTAAGCTTGGATCCCACAGATAAGACCTCAATAAAGGTCGAAACCGGTCTGGGTAGTGGCCCTTGCCTTTAATGTATAGCATCATACATCTCCGCTAGGGGATGTGCTTTGCATTAAGGGTAAATACCAAGGATAGTAATCAAAGCTTATTCCACCTATACCACGAGTTGCCTGGACTTGCACTATTTGTGGAGTCGCCCTGACTTGCACTACCTGCAGGCGCAAACTTGAACTTACTTGTCTGTTTGCTTACTTGGGACATAGGATTAAAACCAAGTTTTATTTAAAATTCCTTGGTATCTCTAATCTAATAAATGGTGTCTCAAAATTCACGCAATATTTAAATTTAGTGCCATTTGTGCGGTAAAGTGTTGCCAACGAGGGAAAAAAAAAAGACAGCGTGACAGCTGACAGTTCAGGGTTATTAAAAATGGAGCGATACACGAAAGAACAACGCATTTTCATTGTTGAGCAATATTTTAAAAATAATGAAGGTTTGGCAGCTACAGTTCGCAATTTTCTTACAAAATATGGTCGGAATAGTGATTTAACTTCATCAACTGTGAAAAGATTAATTAAAAAATTCAAGGAAACTGGATCAATTAGTGATCTTATACACTCTGGCCGTCTTTCAACAAGTCGTTCAACAGAAAACATCGAAGCAGTTCGTGAGAGTGTTGCTGAGAGTCCAGGAACATCAATTCGGCACCGTGGTCTTGAATTGGGCATTTCGAGAAGCTCTCTCTACAGCATATTCTCACGAAAGATTTGCATCTTTATGCTTACAAAGTTCAATTGACTCAAGAACTGAAGCCTACTGACCACACACAGCGAAGAGAGTTCGTTGAATGGATTATGGAACAACAATAAGTGGATGCTTATTTTTCGAACAAAATCATCTTCAGCGATGAGGCTCATTTTCATCTTGATGGCTTCGTTAATCGACAAAATTGTCGCATTTGAGGTTCAGAAAATCCACGAGTGATTGTCGAGAAACATGCATTCACAACGTGTCACTGTTTGGTGCGGAGTTTGGGCTGGAGGCAACATCGGTCCATTCTTCTTCGAAAATGCGGCTGGTAAGCAATAACAGTTAATGGTGCTGGCTATCGCGACATGATAATCCAGTTTTTTGTGCCTAAATTGCAAGATATGAATGTGGACGACATGTGGTTTCAACAAGACGGTGCCACATGCCATACAGCCCGAGAAACAATTCAATTACTGCATGAGTCATTTCCTGGTCGTGTAATTTCCCGTTTTGGTGATCAGAATTGGCCGCCCGGATCATGTGACTTAACGCCGTTGGACTTTTTCCTTTGGGGTTTTTTGAAGTCTAAGATTTATGTCAACAAGCCCACGACCACCCACGCCTTGAAGAAGGAATTTGAGCGCTGTATCAACGAAATTCAGCCACATTTATGCAAAACGGTCATGGAAAATTTCGACAAAAGAGTGCGTATGTGCCAGCAAAGCCGTGGAGGCCATTTACTCGATATGCTATTCCATGCATAACCCTATACTTATACTTTATGAATCAATAAGAAATTACAATTTTAATTAAAAACCTGTGTTTTCTATCAAAATTACTTCTTGCGTGAATTTTGGGACACCCTGTATACCGCGAATCCTTCTTGCGATTGTAAATCGCAACAAGCTGATTTTCGAGCTAACATCTGCTACCCCTAGTAAGCATTCTTTTACTATTTCTCTAGAGAATGATTTCATTCTTTTTTTTTTTTTTTACCAAAATTTGACTTACAATGTAGCTTGCAAGAACTGCAGTATGTTACATGAAGCAGCCCTACATACATTTTGTTTGTTTAAGATTTTTTTTATAGTTGATTCACTTTTTCTTTGCGCAACTCCCCTTGCAAATTGTCGAATTTTGAAGAATATTTAGTTTTACAATGTCTCTTGATGTTATATTCCTTGAAGAACAGTTATCTTTTCACAACACATCAAGCAAAGAGAATTGTCTCTTATGTAAGTAAAAAAAAAAAAAACCGTCCATCTTTCGTTAAACTGACGGTTTTCGTCCTCAACTTTGGGTTTTCTAGATTTTGAACTCATTGATTAAACAAGGGCCCTGTTTAAAATAAAAAAAAAATTGCAAAGACAATTTTTTAAAAGAAAACATCTTATAAGCGTTAGAAATTTATAATTTGTTCAGATTTTGAAATAATTTGTATCAATAAGTTTACTAAAGAATAATTCAACTACTTTCATATATCGTTAAAGTACGACTGCTCGAGTGCGACTGAAAATGCAAAGGTGGATGGCACAATCGTGCAACCTATTCGCGAGCAAGTATTTTTCAAGTGACCTCTTAATTGCGTTTTTCACATTGAAAAACACAATGAGCTTTTTGCTAAGATTTTTACACTTCGGCTAAACGAAGTGCAGTGTTTCGGCAGGCGGCAGGTTAGTAGTTGACGCATGTGGCCCGCGGCCGTGAGTTGCTCATCACTGATCAAGAGCATTCTTTAATTTTTTGGTAAAGATGGAAGTCATCATGATATTTTGTAGAAAAATTTCTTTTCATCTAGTTTTCTTTGGCTTATTTCATTTTAAATTTTATCTTGACCTGCATCTTTTTATATTTGTAATATATTTATCTTTATGCAGTCTGTGTTGGTGTACAAAGGATAAGATCTCAGCAATCATCAAATTCTTTTGCTTGTGTGATGTACAAAAACAAAATGTTCCTATTTATATTTTTAATAATTCATTCAATTTTGGTTTATCTTCATTGGAGTTCCACGTAATTTTTCAATTAAATTCTAATTTAAGTTATATTTTCGCGTTCTTCAATTTTTTTTAAATTTAGTTTTTCTTATCTGTATTGTTTTATGGAATTTCCTTAGTCTCAATTTGAAGTTTGCCTAGTGGATTATGGTCTAAACCAAGGTCAGCGCTAGACTAGGTCTTTTCACTCCTTATACTACTTTTAAAACGTTGATTGATAAAGAGGATATTAATTGGTTTCTGATTATACTGATGCTTTTGTCTTGTGGAGATTTCTGTGTGTAGAGTCTTCTGTTTGGAAGCTCTCACCACGCATTTGCAATTATTAGATCTTCTTCTTGAAAAAATTCTATCAAGCAATCTCCTCTAGGATTTCTTATCCCAAGTCCAATCTGTCTCATTGTGAATCCAGATGCTTCTTTCCTAACATTTGCGTTATATTCTCCCATGATGATGATAATGTCATGTTTCTTTGTCATTTTGACATGTTATTTCAGTTGAGAATGAAAAAAAAAATACAAGGAGTAAAAAAATAGGGAATAAGCGGCGCTATTTGCTTATGTTTTATAACACAGTGACGGCTGAACTGGATAAGGGTAATGGTTTACAGTGATACTGCTGGACCTTGCTAAGGCCTTTTACAGTATACCACATGGAATTTTAATCAGTTAACTGCAACATATGGGGGTGGATAGGAGGGTGGTTGATGGAGAGATATCAGAGAGTAGTTTATTCATGAGTAGAGTCCAAAAGATGGCCCGTGGCTAGTCGTGTGCCACAGGGTTCTGTTCTTGAACCACAAATATTTAATTTGTTCATTAACGATATAGGAAAGGATTCTGGGAGGAACTGTTCATTTGTTTGCTAATGATGCAAAGTTGGGTAGAGCAATAGCGTATGCACATGATATCAAAATTTTGCAGGATGATTTGGATAGATTGGAGGACTGGGTTAAGGAGAATGGATATCAATTTAATGTGGCAAAGTGTAAGTTTATGCATTTTGGGGTGAAAAGATTAGCAGCAGGTTTACCACATTGATGGAACTGTACTCAGGAGATTGACGATGCCAGGGAATTGGAAGTGTTGGTGGAAAGAAAGTTGTAATTTAGGGAGCACATTGCAAAAGTGGCTAAATCAGCTCATCAAATCATTTGGTTACTGAAGAATACTTTGACGAGCAGAGACAAGAAAGTTATCGTTCCTCTTTATTGGACCTTGATAAGACCCCATCTTGACAGGCGGAAAAGGGGTGATATGATTGAGACATTCAGATTACTGAAGGGGTTTCTATAAGATTAATTCAGTGGATATATTTCAGAATAGGACTGGTGGTGGGAGGACTAGGGGCCATCCATGGAATTGGAGCAAGACTGTGGTTAGAAAGGATGTTAGAACTAGGTTTTTACTTGGAGAGTGGAGAATGAGTGGAATAAGCTACCAGAGTCTGTTGTGGGTGCCATGACTGTGAATGAGTTCAAGGCAAAGTATGATAGATACCGTGTGAATGTCGAACAGTTATTCTTGACATGATGTTTATGGCCTCCCTCGATGAGTCTATGGACTCCTTGGAGTTGCCCGTAACAACAACAACAATAATAATAATTTTATCCCTATCTAACTTTTGGAGACTGAGTGGATAGTTCAATCTCTACTGCTGGCAAATCAGACATAGCTGGCACAAGGCTATTACTAATTCAAGCAGCCCGCAGTTGAGAGATGGCTCTACTAGTGCCTCCATCTCGTTGTCCCTGACCACAACACGATATTTTTAATGCCTGAAATAGTGTGAGTTCTGATGTCGATTTTCTTGAGTTTATGGGAAGAAAAAACCGAGTTTCGTGAGTTTTTTGTCCCCACCTTTTAAAAAAACCAAGTTTTTTTTAAAGGTGGGGACAAAAACAGAATCTTGCACTGCACCCATGAAAAGCGAGTTATGGCAGTAACTATTTGTTCCGTTTTCGTCTTTCATTCTTAGATTAGTTTTTTTTTTAATTTTTGATTTAAGTTTCACATTTTTAAGTCTTTAAATTTTTAATTTTTAAATTTCTGCATTTCTTTTGATTCGTGATCGTTCGTCTTTAGCAATTTAAATATATTTCCTTCCTGACTATTGAATTTATATACTTACCATTTTAACTTCACATAATTAATCTTCAGCGTGGCCTGTTTAATCGTGTGGAAGTGGGGTTTGCATCCACAGCGCTTGGCTGCCTTCATAATGTTGCTCTGGGTTCGAATCTCGCTTCAGAATAGAGCAGCAAATATTTGAAATCCTTTCTTCGACTTGTTCCTGAATTGTTCTAACTGCCACTAGCATCCGGGATTTTCTTTGGAAATACTGATTTTTATATTACATTAAAAAAATGGAGTGCTGAAGCCACAACACTTCAGACAATAATATATTACAGTGCTCCTGGCGGTTTCATTTGTAGTCTAGACGCCGACAAAGGGAAATATTTCTTTCACGGTTCCAGATTTAGTCGATTTCTGTCATGACAAGCGAGTTTGTTATTCTTGAAACTCTGGTTTTTCGTTCTATAAACTCAAGAAACTCGATTGGTGAACCCACACTATTTTAGTCAATAACATATTTTTTTGATAGTTAGGGCCTGTAATATGGAGAAGCATGTTAATTGTCTCTTTATTTTTTGTCACTTATAATTAGTGTCTTCAGCTAACTAACTCCGACTACCTAAAAATGGAGACAGAGCTGCCCACTCAAAGATATATATAGTTCTAGAATTATGGATAATGGAACAGCGTGATATGTCTGCCTCTTTGCACTCTGCCATTTAAATGGCATATAGTTCAAAGAGGCAGTGACAATGCAGTAGCAATGAAAATAAATATTATATCAGGAGCTGCACAGAGTAGCTTTGGGAGCCGCAGTTTGCCCAACATTTTTATAGGTAGTAGGAAAGGCCGTTTTATCCATATCTTACTTATGGAGAATGAGCTGGATGTGTAATCTTTACTAGAAGCAAAGCAGATTTAGCTGACACAAGTCTATTATTGATTTTAATCGGAAACTTGCCAAGAAATTGGTAAACAAGTGACACCATATCGTTCCCCCCTTACATGATAAGTTATTGCTTGAAATAGCGTGGGTTTTTCGGACAATTATCTCGTGTTTCTGAGTTAAAAAAACAGTTTGCCCTTGCAAGAGGTCGACTGAATCGGGAACTTGTCGTAGAATGGCTAAGAAAGTGTTCCTATTCAGGCAGCCTAGCACTGAGTATCGTGACCGTTAGTCTTAAATATAACTAGCAAAAAAGTTGAAAACAATGGGTGATTTACTAAGGGTGATTTACAAAGTGCTTACAAATGTTTTGTCTCCTGGTCGTTTAACTACAGACTATGAAAAGATAAATGAACATAACACTTTTGAATTGGCTTTAGCATGATGAAATATATTTATGTTGCACAATAGATTACTACGCTTTTAATGATTGTCAGGTCCTATTATATCGTTTATTATTATTATTATTATTACGAGAAACCATTTCATTTGATTCGATGTGAAAATGAATGCACTTAAGACACTGTTTGCTTAGTTGGGAAAATGGATTAAAACCTAGCTTATAAAATTACATGGTATTTTTAACATAGTAATTATCCAAGGTAAAAACTTTATATATATAAGAATCTTTATATATACATTTATATATGTTACCGGCAAAGTATGAATAGCAGGCATTCTATAGAATGTGTGGCGTTTTTAAGCAAAGTATGAAATGTCTTTTATATATATATCAGCTAAAAAAAATCAGCTAACGCCTTTTTATTCCCGTATATACGGGAGTAGGCGAGGCCATTTAGCCCTATCTAACTTTTGGAGACTGAGTGGGCAGTTCAATCTCCACTGGTACCCAATCAGAGACAGATGGCCCAAGGCTATCACTAATTAAGCGGTACGCAGTGAAGAGAGACAGCTCAAATGTGCCGCCATCTCGTGGTCTCTAACCCTAACACAATATATTTAATGTCTGAAATAATGTGGGTTCTACGGTCGATTTTCTTGAGTTTACAGGACGAAAAACCCGAGTTTCCGGGAGGAAAAACCTGCTTGCCCGTGCCAGAGATCGACTAACTCGGGAACCGGTCGAAAAAAGGCTTAGAAAAATTTCCTCTAGTCGCCGACTAGACTCGAAACCAAGACTTCCTTCGTGCGGCCTAGCGCGGTGGTGTGCAAACGCCACATCCACTGAGCTACACAGGCTCTTTTGGTCGATTGGTAGAGCCTCTGCTACTAATGGCTCAATTAAGTAAGTTTGAGTGCGGTTACTAGTTGGAAGGGGGCCAATCGTTCGATGCTGTTGGCACACTATCCCTCGATGAGTCTTTGGACTCCCTGGAGGTGTCAAATAATAATAATAATTATATATATATATATATATATATTTTTTTTTTACATACTTTCCCTAGGCATTGGATAGAATTCCTAGGCATTATATAGAATGACAAATGCTGTTTCGGCAAAAAAGAAAAGCTTTTGTTGAAAAAGATGCATTTTATTGAAAAAAAGTAACAATTACAGAATTACTGATAAAGGCTTTTATTGAAAAGATGCATTTTATTGAAAGAAAGGTAACAATTACAAAATTACAGATATTGAACAATTACAAAGTACAAAAAAAAAGAGAAAAAGAAAGTGATAAACTACTCGTTGCTACAAGGTAGACTGGAATGGCATTTTGAATTGCACTTAACTGCCTTTTTCATGCAAAAGTACTTCAAATTTCAGCACTTGGTCTTGCAAGTACCCTCACGACTTCTTGGCCGCTACCCGTGGACTGAGCGGAAGCGACAGACCGGAGAGCTCTTTCATGGTCCGGCACGTCTCCAACTCTCAGTAAGTCCTTGTGATATGAAGTGAATTGTGATCTGGCATTGAGTTGGTTTATAATTCCTTCAGCCTTTTCAAGTCGGTAAAAACCATCGTCTGTCACACTCAGAACAACCGCCAGCAGGAGACTCTCGGGGAGCGAGAGTCTCCCCGTCCCTTATCGACGTCTGGGATAGGAACTCGCACAGTGGCCCCCCCAAAGCTGCAGGAGGAAATTTTTTGTCGGAATCCATTTTCATTTTTTTGGCTTGTATTTTCAGATTCAATTGAGATCGAATTTTACCTTCGACAGCATTCTCAATATTGAAGCAAAGAGAACACAAAATATTAATCATCATATTCTATTTTATCACTTCCATCGTCTTTACTCTCATGTTCACAGGTGGCATGAACGTTTCGGTGACAGTTTCTGCAAGCATGGGCACCACTGGTTGTTACCTACAAACAACGCAACAGGTAGCAGAACCAGAAGCCTCTTCAATAGGCATGTATTCATCACCACTTTCCTTTCTACCATCGTGGACTACAGTCTCGTCTGTGTTTTGTGCAATAGACTCTTTCTCTTGGATAGGTGATCTGTTTCTTCTTGTATTGTTTGGATGTTTTCAGTCATTTTTTCCAGTCGCTCCTCAGTCTGTATGTCTTGCAAAACATCTTGGGGTAAGGAAGACGTTGTGAGACCCACTTTAGCTTTGCAGCCAAAGAGAGCTTCATATGGTGTTCTCTTAATCCCAGAATGAAATACCCTGTTCTTCATAAGTTGGACGAAACGTAGTCCCTCACTACAAAGGTCAGTTTTTTCATCTTGCATCCACGTACACAGCATATTTTCAATGTCCTGATTAGCTCTTTCGACACTTCCTTGGCTTTGTGAGTGGCGAGGCTTGCCATGGACAATCTTCAAAGTCGGCCAATACTCCTTTAGGCTTCTCACCACATTATTAGCAAATTCTCTACCATTGTCGGATTGTAGAATCGATGGTGCTCCAAACAACGTAAATATATCCACGAGGTTATCTCCCACTTCTTCCGCTGTCTTTGATGTAAGAGCCTTGAGAACCACAAACTTAATGAAATGATCTTGATTTACCATTATAAAATTGTATTCCCTGTCAGGATGTGAATGAAAATCGATGAGATCGTCCTGACAACGGGAATTGATATAGGAAAAAATCATAGGCTTCACTACAACACCCTTTTTACCACCTTTTTGTTTTTTCTGGCACGGCTCACAAAGGTGAATGTACAGTTCAATATCATGACGAGTAATGTTCTTGTACTTGTTGGAGATTTCTTTTAACATTCTGTCACGTCCTCCATGGCCAATGGCCAAATGAATTTCATGAAGTACATTAAATAACTCAGAATCTGTGATGTAAAACTGGATTTCACTGACGCCTTATTTAACAGGATAAATCAATTTACTTTTGTTTTCTACGACCATCACATCATAGCAATTCAGCAGCGAAAAGTCATCACGTGGTATCTTCTTAGAAGCCATCTTAGCATTTTTCATATCGTTCACTAACTTTTGGTAGGTATTATCGGTTAAAAAAACGCAGTTTTTAGCAACATTGGCTCGAACTTTAGATAGCTCTTCGTAGAATCGTCGTGACATGTTAACATGCCGTGATTCCTGTTCAGACAATCTAGCTTGCTCAGCCATTATTTGTGCAGTTCTGACTCTGTTTGAGGCGAGCGTAGATAGTCATGTGACTCACCTTGTGACATTAACTCTTGGGAGGTCGTATCTGTTTTGGCATATACATGCAAATTGCTACCATGAATATTATTTTAGGATGAAGGTCATGAGTAGCCGTGCGTGCGCTTGTCGGGTCAATTATGAACATGTATTACCGAAACAGAGAGAAAAAGTATTTTATACTTTACCGATTTGCCTTTTGGCATTCTATAGAATGCCTAGGAAATGTGTGAAATTCTAAGCGTTTCATACTTTAGATATCTCAATAGTCAGTACCATCATTTCCGTCCTCATAAATTTGGAATTATTTCTACTTTGGAACAAAGAGCTCGCTCTCTTCTTGACGACCGAGATGAACTCCGTAAAGATATCAATTTTCGTAGATCTACTTTCGGAGTGAATCGTTATTCTCAAAAAATTACTAAAAAAATACCTTTTTAATCCTCCTAGTCGTCATACCGAAGAAATAATGTTCAAGGCAATATATCTATACCATACATAAGCCAGTCTCTCAAAAAGTAACCAAGGTTCTCAAAAAATGAAACAGAACTATATTTACTCCGCTTCCTAAGATACAATCTCTAGAGAGCCGTCCAAAGCCTAGCCATCACAATCTAAAATATCCCGGTGTGTACAAGTCATGGTGTGACTGCGACATTCCTTACTTTGGCCAGACGAACAAGTCTATTGAATTGCGTATGGAGGAGCACAGGAGGGAAATCATTTACAAGGGAACACGTGCCAGTGCTTTATCCAGCCATATCCTTTTTTCGGCCGATTCTGATGATGAGAACCATAGTCATACAATCCTTTGGGATAGATCTAGCCACATTTTCCGTTGCCATTACGAATTGGAGAGAAAAATTGTAAAATCTAGAGAAATTACCCTCAACCCCGTACATTTAAATAATAATTTAAGCTACAAATTCACGGACTGTCATTCTGCTGTGATCCAATACTGGTGCTCACGAGATGCTATATGCACGCACTCACCAAACAATGTGGCCAACGGAGGAACAGCATTGAATACGTTAATTACGTTTTCACTTAAATATGTACAGTGACTTTCCTGTGCTGTTCACAGTTTTTTTTATCTTTAATGTTTAATGTTTTTACTTTTTTATAAAAACCAGAAAACTAGTCATCATCATCATCATCATCAAATTCCTGACATGTACCCTCAAGGGGTGTACAGGATATGACAGTACTACATGAAAAAATTACATCATTACTAACTTCCTATCTACAATTTTCCTCCAAATCAGTCTGTTACTTTGTACCGTATCAATCCACCTATATCTTGGTCTTCCTCTGGGTCGTTTTCCTGCCAACCTGGCAGAGAACACTTGTTTTGCTAATCTTTCCTCTCCCATTCTATTTAAGTGACCATACCATCTGAGATTAGCTCTGCTAACGCATTCCTGGATGCTGACAATGTCAAGTTCTTTCCTAATATCCTCATTTTTAATATGATATTGCCATTGATGCCATCTGTTCACGCCTCTAATCTTTCTCAGGACTCTCATATCTGCGGTCTCTAGTCTTTGGTCAAGTGTTTTATTTCTGACCCAGCTTTCAGATCCATAAGTTAAAATTGGTTTGAACACAGTCTTGTATACAGCTAATTTAGTGTTCCGACTAATTTCTTTCTTTTTCCATATGAATTTATTCAATTGACTTCCCACGATACCAGCTTTGCTGATTCTGTTGTCTATTTCTATATTTAGTTTACCATCTTCAGTAAAAATTGTGCCTAAGTAGCTAATACTATTAAACCTTTTTCCTATTCTCTCGATTTATGTCATTCAATTCTTTAAAAAAAATATGTTTAACAACCGACTAAATGAACCTCCATGCATATATATATATATATATATATATATATATACACACACATAAAGATTGATTGACTAGAACAGAGAGAAATGAAAACAAAGTTTATTAGTACTACACAACTAGTTTTAGCTTGTATCAGCCTTCATCACGTTCATATTAAAAAGACGAATAACCAGTAAAAATACATGGAGGAAATAACGCATGGAGGAAATAACGCAGACTTTAACGTTTCAACCTTGAAACGTTGAAGTCGGCGCATTCAAAATTGTTCCCTCGTTGGCTTCATTGTTGGGCGTGTGCATGCGTATAGCATCTCGTGAACGCCAGTATTTGACCACAGCACAATGACAGTCTGAAAGGTTGTAACTCCAGTTGTTGTTGAGATGTAGGGGGTTGAGAATGATTCTTTAGATTCTATTATCTTCTTTTCTACTTCATCATGGCAATGGAAAATATTATTAGACAAAATCCTAGCCATACAGTCCTATGGGACAAGTCTAATAATATTTTCTTCATTAGAATTGGCCGAGAATAGAATAGGAACTTGAAATGTTGGAGAGGTGTATTTTTCGTAAGCGAACTCCCGGTCAGTCCGTAAAAGTATTTACTAAAATAAAGAGCCAAACGTTGCAAAATTATATAAGTAAAGTGGATATTAGATTATTAGATTGAACTGCCCACTCAGTCTCCAAAAGCTAGATAGGGTTTAAAGGCCTCGCCTACTCCCTATAAGGGAATAGAAGGCGTTAGCTAATTTGATTCGGATATTTGATACAGCATTATTTCAAATCCAAATGTAGAAACTATGAAAGTTTCATAAAAATAAGTCGACTAGAGAGCAGCTTACGGGAATAAACTCAGCGGCATTCAAGAAGGACCTTAGCACGGACCACTTGGAAAACATAGGTTGTGCCCAAGCATCTTTATATTTGCTTTCGATTATTCCGTTTTGATAAGGTTTCACTCACTTGGCAGCTGTTACGAACTGGTTGGCTCTCTTCAGAGACCAGGCACTGTTTAAATAAAGTACTTTCTAAAACATAGGCGATTCCCCAGAGCATTCTAAACGAGTGACCGAAGGATCATCCAACATAGCGTTGGTTCCACTCAGTGACAGGCTCATCCTACCATTGAGCAGAACCGCTCTTGTTCCAGGGAAAAGCATTCACTGACAAGCCAACACACAGGCCACGCTGGCAAAGCGTAACCCCGGAGACTGAAATTGTTCTCGCAAAGCAGAAGCCTTAAGAAATTAGAAATTCTCGTTCAGTACTAAGGAACATGAAATGTCAGAGAGGTGTATTTTTCTTAAGCGAACTTTCTGTGGGTGCGTAAAAGTATTCACTAAAATATAGAGCCGAAAGGCTTCAGTTCGCTGATGCAAAATTATATAAGTAAAGTGGATATTAGATCCAGCATTATTTCAAAGTCGAGTGTAGAAACTATGAATGTTTCGTATAAATAAGTCGACCAGAGAGTTTATGTGAATACACTCACGGGCATTCACGAGTTGCCTTAGCGCGGACCGGTTAGAAAACATAGGTTTCTAAGGTCTTATCAAAATGGATTAATTGAAAGCAAATATATAGACGCTTGGGTAGCGCCTAAGTTCTATAAGTGGTCCGTGCTAAGGCACCTCGTTAATGCCGGTGAGTTTATTCCCGTAAACTCTCTGGTAAACTTATTTTTACGAAACTTTCATAGTTTCTACATTCGACTTATGGTCAGGTTGACACAGAAATTCGAGAAAACGGAAGGTGCAGATTTCTAGGGCGCATTTTGGAAATTATATCATTCCCGATGGCAGAATTTGTCACGTGGCTTTACACTTGATGATGCATATTATTTCTCTGGCGAAATTGTGACTTCGTTTCTAGTTACATCATTGGTAATCACTGTCATATGCAGAAGATGCCTTTTAAAAATTGCCAAGAGGTCTTCAAACTGCTAGAGCCTTTTATTTCCTTGAGTTTCCTGGAGGAGAAACTTGAGTTTCTAAGAGTGAAAAATATTCTACTTGACTGCACTAGCGCTACCAATTAGAAGAAAGGATTAGAGAAAGTTCCTGCAATCAGCGACAACAGTAGAGCGACAACCAAAAGTGAAGCATAAATACCAATGCTCAACTCCAAACTTGGTTTGATAGGTATCGTCGCAACATCCCGGGTATGGAACTAGCCGAAAGACATGGACAACGCTGAACAGGATGTGCACCGGACATGGGAGATGTGCAAGCTCTCTGTTCAAGTGGGAAAAAATCCCCTCCCCAGAATGCGACTTCGGGCACCCAAATCAATCAATCCACCACATCTCTACTGAGTGCAGTCTTCGTGGATACACAGGTCAAAGAAACGACTTCCTGGAGGTGACACCGCCTGTTATAGACTAGATCAGAGAACTTGATCTTAACTTATAAGTGTTTTGTTTGTTGAAATTATAAGTATCTTTGTTTTGTTTTATTCTAATTGTTAGTCACTTACTTTTTATATATTCATTATGAGTTATGTACCTTTATAACTGCATGTAGATTGGCATACGCTAAATAACATAAATGAATCTGGATGCCTAGAGCTATGAACGTAATTTTTAAAGGGTTACACTAGCCTTTTTAAAAATTTAAATCACAATAATTAAATTTCATATCTTCCTCTTCACATTGATTCTACGTACTGCTTGGAACACTCTGGGATTAAATAATAACAATAAAAGCTTCAACTATTTAAACGGAACTCTTATCGCAGAGGTGTGCTCTCTGGCATGTTAACCTTCTCCATCTCCGCAACAAAAGTAATAAATTGAAAGATATTACTTCGAGGTGTCATTGTTGATATTTCTTAGAAAGAATATTTGATTTCATTTAGTTGATTCTTAAAAAAAGTTAGGTGGAACTGTCGGCTGAATCCACAGCCGTATGGCCTCTCCGCTTTTTTCAGCTCAAATCTAGTCATCGATTATATCAAATTTTTTCTAAGTGTTTCTTTGAAAGCTCTACGGGGGTTAGTCGATCTCTGGCTCATGAGAATGTTTTTTTTTTTTTTTAAATCCCGTAAACTCAATAATATCCACTTTAGAATCCACGCGAATTCGGAAAAAAAAATATTGTGTGTTAGTGCTGGGAACGAGAGTTGACGATCCTGGTGAGCCGTGTCATTATCGAATGCTGTTTATGATAGAAATTCGCTAGTTTCGGGTATCTCTGTTTCATATTCGAAGCGGAATAGGACATCAAATTACAATTATTTGACAACTTTCTATAAAAAAAAATCACTGGAAAATTATCATTAGAAGTTTATAGACAAGAAACTCACGTGGTCACGTATATACAGACATAATCAAAACCTTAAAAAATAGAACTATAAATATACTAAAAGAAATGAAATTTAAACCAAAGCAGAACTTATAATCCTATTTAATCAATGCCTTCAAACCGGCTACTGAAATGGGTCTAATAAACCTTTTCTATTCTTATAGTGTGGTAGTGAAGATTTTAGAGGAGTTGGTAAGAACTCGCATACAGAAATGCATAGACAAGCATTCTATACTCTGCAGGGAACAGCACGGGTTTACTAAAGGAAGGTCATGTTTTAGTAATTTGCTCATATTTTATAACAATGTTACGGCCAAGTTAGATAAAGGGAATGGATACACTATGATAATGTTGGATTTTTTTAAGGCATTTGATAGGATACCACACGACAGGCTGTTGCATAAACTGGAGAATATGGGATTGGACTATAATCTATTGACTTGGATCAGGGGATGGTTGACAGAGAGATACCAAAAAGTGGTATACAGTGGGTGGGAATCTGCTAGATTTAAGTAACTAGTGGTGTACCTCAGGGTTCAGTCCTTGGGCCATTATTGTTCAATCTATATATTAATGATATCAAGGAGGGTCTATTATTAGATCTGCAATTGTTTGCTGATGATGCGAGTTTGGTAGGGCAATCAGGGATGTTAAAAATGATTTTTAATCTGGGCAAATGAAATCGGCTATCAGTTTAATGTTAGTAAGTGTAAAGTTATGCACTCTGGCGTGATTAGAGTTTCTGCGGCATATTATATTAGCCGGATTATGCTACAAGAAACTGAAGAGGCAAGGGATCTTGGTATATTAGTGAATAACAATTTAAAGTTCAAAAATCACATAGCATAAGTTGCAAATACAGCTCAGAGGATAATTGCTATGTTGAAACGAACCTGGATATGTAAGGATAAGGAAGTCATTTTGCCTCTTTATAAGGCTTTGATAAGACCACTCCTGGATTACTGTGCGCATATTTGATCTCCCGGGTTTCAAGGGGATAAAGAAGCTGTGCAAAGGGTGCAAAGAAGCGTTACAAAATTTATGGGATTTGGATTATGAGGACAGATTGCGAGTATGTGGATTGCAGACTCTGGTTAACAGGAGAAAGAGGGGGTGATATGATAGAGGTCTATAATCTTTTGAATGAGCGTTATAGAATTTCAAATGATGAAATATTTCGTTATATGGAAGGCTGGGAGAGAACACGGGAGCATCTGGAAGTTAAGGTTGTTCTCAGTCAAGAAAGGGGTAACAGCTAGGATTTCCTCCCAAAGATCAGTGAGTGAGTGAGTGAGTGGAATAATTTGCCCCTAGGGGTAGTGAGGGCATCTAGTGTAAATGAATTTAAGGGAAGGTATGATAGCCGGGTTGGATAATTTACAGACTCCTTCGATGAGTCCTTTTCTCCCTGGAGGTTTCAGATAATAATAATAATATTCTGATGAGCCCTCCCATGACTACCAGAAATCACTGACAAATGTACTATATTTTTACCAAATGTTGATAACATATCAAGAAAAATTGCCCAAATATTAAAATCTGTGAACATCAGAATAACCTTTAAAACACTTAAGACCTGACAAAGTGTCACTCTTCAGCTATAGTCAATGTTTCCTTTTATAAACATCCTGGGGTACACCAAATTCCGTTTTCTTTTTTAAAGTTGTACACATATCAAATTGAGAGTTTTCACAATCCATAAAGAAGAACATTTGAGTGATGTTAAAAACAGAAAGAAGAAACGCACACTTGCTGTGCAAATATTCAATGAACCTTACGTGGTAAATTGACAAGCATCCTCTGCTTAACAGTCTTGAACAGCCTGTCGAAGTAATTATCAAAAAAAAAATTAGCTAACGCCTTTTATTCCCTTTATAGAGAGTAGGCGAGGCCTTTATACCCTATCTAGCTTTCAGAGACTGTGTGGGCAGTTCAATCTCCATCGGTAGCTAATCAGAGATAGCTGGCCCATGTCTATCACTAATCATAGCAGCCGCCGATGAAGAGGCTGGCAAACAAGTGCTGCCATCTCTTGGTACCTAACCCTAATAAGATATTTTACTGTCTGAAATAATGTGGGTACTACGGTCGATTTTCTTGAGTTTACGGGATAAAAAACCCGCTTGCCCGTGCCAGAGATCGACTAACTCGAGAATCGGTCGAAGAAAGGCTTAAAAAAATTCCTCCAGTCGGTGACTAGACTTGAACTTAAGTCTGACTTCAAGCGACCAAGCGCAAAGGACGCAAGCGCCACTTCCACTGAGTATATTTTTATTAACACTAAAGCATCTATGTACAATCAAAATAAATATATATACAACTATTTACAATATATACATTTGTACATAGAATGCTTGTTCTAATTGACATTTTGATTTACATTTCTTGAGGCTACTTCTACTGAGGTTATTTGTATCAACAACAGCAGCTGTGTACATTTAAAAATAAATATATATATACAGCTATTTACAATTTGTACATAGGCTGCTAATTCTATTAGGCATTTTCATTTACTCGTTACCATATACTTATGACACCTGTTTTCCAATCACTGTTTAAATAAGATACAACATCACATGCTCAATTTCTATTTTCCTTATTGTCCTATTGAATTGCTTGAGCTGTTATTTTTGTTGGTATATGTTACATAGTGATTTCAGTCTATTTATAAGTTCCATTATCAGATCAGTCTATTCTCGTTTATATATATATATATATATATATACATACATACATACATATACATATACATATATACATACATATACATATATACACACACACACATATACATACATATATACATATATACACACACACACATATACATACATATATACATATACACCCACCCACACCCACACCCACACACACACACATATACATATACATACATATATATGTTAGCATTGACATTTTCCATATGTACAATTCGTTTTACATATATCTTCATTTTATATCTTTGTTCACATATTTTGGATGACTATTTTATTAACTTAATTTAAATGCACATCTTATTCTTAAAATACATACATTGCTTATGTTTTTATTTACATTTATATATGTATATATTTTGGTAGTATCTCTATATCTCATGCAGATTTTATTTTTTTGTAGGCACTCTTATTTTTACAAAAAAGAATTCCATCTTGCTTTAACATTATATTGTTTGCTTAACTTAAGAGGTAAATCTGTAGTTTCTTATATACAAAGTTTTCTGAATTGCAGAATTAGTTACAGGTCTATAAATGGATAATATATCCTATTAACATTTTGGGTTATTATCATGTTATGAACTTATGTTATCTGCATTTCTTACAATTGACATTTCTACCGTCCTTGTGTCTGTATATACAAGAACATATACATATGTCTGGTAGTATATCTTAATCTACATATTTATTACTAGAGTAGTATTGACTTATC
Organism: Typopeltis vanoorti; assembly: GCF_054136105.1. Lineage (NCBI taxonomy): Eukaryota > Metazoa > Arthropoda > Arachnida > Uropygi > Thelyphonidae > Typopeltis > Typopeltis vanoorti. The sequence continues at coordinate 42,530,338 of NC_143553.1, forward strand.
TTAAGGAGTAATTTGCTATTTACTTTTCTTTTTTTTTTTCTTACACAATTAGATATACATATATATATATATATAACATTCTTATCCCTTATATATAGGCGTACCTATATATTATTATTAATATTTTTATTATTTTTTTAAACTTTTACTTATTTATTTATTTTAATTATTTTATATACATATATACTTTTTTTTTTACTTTTTTTATTTTTATTTTATTTTTTTCTATTAGATTTGATATCTTGTTGTCATTATTCCTCTCGTTGTGGCGAATGAGCCTACGTTTAATTATTTTATATACATGTATACTTTTTTTTAAATTTTTTTATTTTAATTTTATTTTTTTTTATTAGATTTGATATCTTGTTGTCATTATTCCTCTCGTTGTGGCGAATGAGCCTACGTTAACAGCACCTTTGTCTGGGATTATGCTTTTTGTTCAGATAGTGGGTTATCATTATTGTCTACCACTAACTACGGGGGTTCCATTATCGGTATAAGTTTTATTTTTCCTTCTTCTTCTCTATCTTCAATTAGGCCGAGTTTCCTCCATTGCTGTGTTGTTATGCTTTTGGTTTGTGCAGTGTTTATGATAATTTCCTTTAAATAATTGTTAATTTTTGCTAGTATGTCTGGTCTGGTGTCTCTTCCGTGTATTTTGTCACATCTGTGGGACCATATTGCATACATTGTTATTATTATGATTATTAGTTCTGTTTTTTTTCATTTTTTGGTGTTCCAACCAAAATAATGTGTTTGCAGAGAATGGTTGTGTCTTATGTAGGAATTTCTGTATGGTGTTCCATACTGTGGACGTTTTGCTACAGAACATCATAATATGATATATTGTTTCTGGGTCGGGACAGAAATGACACTTCGCTGGGCCTTGTAGTGGGATTTTTTTTTTTGCTACACACCACATTTTTGTGGGGAGACAGGCATGGTGTACTTTATAGAAGAATGTTTTGTATTTTGGTGATATTGGAAGTCGGAAAACTTTGCTAAGCACTGGACTTAGCCTAATTTCTCCTTTTCTTATTTCCCTGTGTTGGGGAGGTGGGAATGTCACTTGACTTAATGTTTTATATAGTTTTCTTGGTTTAATTGTCAGTAAGGTTTCGGTATCTGAGTGTTTCATTATATATGTGTACCCTTCGGCTATTTCTTTGAACATTCTCGGGCTTGGTTTTTTTATATCTGGAAGTGAGCTTATAAACCTATGCGACAAACACTTTTGTAAGAATGTTGCCGCATAGGCATGATAGGTTTTTGTGTGTGCTCGGGATGCTGTTATTGCCCTGCCGATGAGAGTTTTCAGATGGATGTTTAGCAATGCAAAACCTCCAGCTTCAACTTCATGGAAGAGTGTTGATCTGCGCATGGGTTCATACTGAGAGCCCCAGATGTATGTATACAGCGCATAGCCTGTGTATTTTTTCGGCCCACCTTCCGTGATACGGGGTGTTGTGTATCTTGTACTACAGGCGAGATGTTAGGTAGAGATGTTGCAAACCCGGGCCCTTCCTCTGACGGACAGCTGTCTAGGGCGCATTGCATTAATTTTCTTCTTTGTGCCGTCATGGAGTTCTTTCCACTGTTCTTCGTGTGATTCTGAGCTTCCGATGTTGATGCCCAGAACTGGTATGTAATTATTCACCTGTATTCCTGAAGGAATCTTTGGTTGGTTTTCCCACTTGCCAATTATTTTGCAGTGGGATTTTGCCAGATTCACATGCTGAGGCTTTGCTGAAGTATTTTGAGTGTTGTGTCCAAGGATTTTTGTGTTCCTAGTGTTAAAGTGACGTCATCAGCATATGCCAAAATTTTGGCGTCACTTTCTCCGTGTATATGTGTTCCTTTGATATTGTTGTTTGTGTTAATGGCTATAATGAGTGGTTCTAGGGCTAGAACAAATAGAGCCATGGATAGTGGGTCTCCTTGCCGGATGGAACATTTTATTGGGAAAGAGGCTGAGAGATTTTTATTAATGATCAGCCTACTTTCCGCGTTTCTGTACAAAAGCTTAATCGTTTCTTTCCAGTTTACTCCAACTCCTATTCGGTCTAGTGTTTCAAACAGGTATTGGTGGCTAACTGTGTCAAATGCCTTTTGAATATCTAGACCCATTACAATACATGGATTTTCTGTGAGGCTGTAATAATCGCAAATGCATTGGAGGTGCATTATTGTGTCAAGAATATTTTTTCTTTTCACTGCACATGATTGTGCTGGTGAGATAAGTTTATGGAGGTGCTTTTGTATTCGGTTTGTAAGTATTTTAGATATTATTTTGTAATCAGTATTCAGTAGGGTTATGCCTCTCCAGTTTTTTATGTCTTGTAACTTCTGTTGATCCCCAACCTTTGGTAGTAGTACAATGTGTCCTGTGTTGAATTTTGCTGGCGTTGTCTGTGTTGTAATCATCGTGTTGATCATTTTAATAAAAATATGTTCAAATTTTGGGAAGTATTCTTTATAGAATTCGCCTGTTAGTCCGTCTTCACCTGGTGATTTGTTATCCGGGAGCTGTTTCACTATAAGAGGCATTCTGCTACGGTGATTGGTGCGTCGATCTCCTTAGCCTCCTGTTGGGTTATTTTGGGGAGGAGTGAAAGGAATTATTCTCTTTCTTCCTGACTGCTGGGTTTTTCTTGAAATAGTGAAGAAAAGTATTTTTGAACACCACGAATTATTTCGCAGTCATTATTTAGGGTTTGGCCTTCGTATGTTATGGTTTTTATTCTCTGTTTTGCGTTCCGTTGTTTCTCAAACAGCCATGCTGTCGAGGTCTTCCCTTCATCATTTTCAATTATTTTGAGACCAGCACATAGCCACGCTCCTTCTATTTCCTGAAACTGTTTCGCTGTTATGCGGTTTTTAATTTCTTTTATTTCTGTTCTGATGTTTTCATTATTTCTGTCATGGTGGTGATACAATTTTGATAATTTCTTCGTGTCAGCGTTCTGTTTGTTCCTTTGTTGCTGCTTTTTTATTCTACTAATTTTGATTGCTGTTTGTTTTGTCATGTGTTTAAATTTCTCCCAGGCTGTTATAGAATTTTCTATGGATTCTATTTCCTCAACTATTTTCTCTATGTTATTGTTGAATTCATCGTCATCTTTAAGGTGTTTATTAAATTTCCATAGGGGGAAATTTCTGTTTGTAAACTTATCAGCTGTTTCTGTTTGTTGATATTGTAGTTCAGCCATCACCATATGGTGATCGCTGAACATGACAGGTGTGTGTTGTACAGTTTTGATCTTTATATTTCTGAATGTTTGGATGTATATGCGGTCTATTCTAGAGGCGTTTCCGGGTGCAAAATATGTGAATTCTTTCTTTTGGGGATGCAAGATTCTGAAGGCATCTGTTAGGCCACAGTGGGTGAAAACTCTTGTGAAATTTTTCTGCGGAATTAAGTTTGGGTGTTCTTGATCCTTTTTTGGTTGTTCTGTAAAGTTCATATCATCCTGCTATTATTGGGTTATTTTTTTGTTGAATATAGTGTCGCACTTCCTCCCAGAAGGTTGTCTTATGATTATGTGTGGCTGGTCCATATATGTTAATTATGTTGTGTATTTTTTTCTGCCAAAGGAGCTCGACCTCCAGAACTCTATGCCTGATTACGACATTATGGGATAATATTTGGAGGTTATCCGATTTTTTTATTAGTGTAGTAACTCCACCTATTCCATTGGTCTGAGCCTCTTCGGCAACGATATGATACATTGTTTGTAACTTGTATTTGAAGCTGTTTGATGGGTCAGTGTTGTTGTGTAGTCTAGTGTCTTGTATCATAAGTATATCGGGTCTGTGTTGAAAGATTAAATTAACTGTTAGTTGAATCGATGTTTTATTATTTAGCCCGTTTACATTTAGTGTGATGATTTTTAGATTGTGAGTCATAGTTAGAAAGTTAAAAGTTTTCTAGAGCCTTTTCTTTCCGGACACTTAGCTATTTTTTTTTTTCTTTGGGTTTTGACTTCCGGCTTTTGGTGATGTTAGGTGTAAAAGTCATTTTTGCTCTCTTTACTGGGGTCTGTTTAGTATTCCATTCTGATTTCTCTACTTCGTTTTCTAAATCCGTTTTACTTTTTTCTGTAATTTGTGTTACCGAGATGGTTTGAATTATTTCACTGTTTGGAAGTTCTTCATCTTCAACCGGGCAATTATTATTTAATTCTTCATTTGTGTTATTCGGAGTGATTTTTTTTTCTCTGTAGTTTCAGGTTTTGTTACTTTTTCTGAATTTGAAACTGACCTTTGGCTGTTAGTCTCCTCCCCCCCCCCCCGGATAATCCCTTCCTTTGCCTTTAGCGGAGAGTTATTCTCATTACATTCCTCGTGCCCATGGGTGTTAAGCCCTGGGGTGCTGCTCTCATTGACCCGATTCTCTGCCTCATATTCAATACTTGAGGTTATTTCCTGGAAGTCTTCTGCTTTTTCAAGCTCATCGCATGTGTTCGGTTGACTGCCCGAAGGGCGCGCTGCCAACATGGAGGCATATGTCTGCCCTGGACATTGTTTAATATCGTGTCCGATTCTCTTGCATCGCTCACATTTAGATGCTGTACATTCTCTTCTTAGATGACCTACCTGCTTGCATCTGAAGCATACAGGAGGTCTTCCTGGAATGATTACTAAGCCTGGCATTTTAGAAACTTTTATAATGTATGGGATATTTTCTATTCTGGCATCGTCATTCAATGTAATAGTCAATCTTTTTTTGTTGGATAATACATGCGCCCATTCTTTATCTTTTATATTGGATACATTTTCAATACATTCTAGTTTACCAAATGATTCAAAGTGCATGCCAACTAATCTATTAGATATTTGGGGGGCAACCAATGAATTAAAATATCTAATTTTCTAGATCTCACAATGGGGATAATTTCACATGTATGGTTATTAACATTAAGCGATTTTAATTTAGCAAATTTTTCTTTCAAAGAAACATGTTTAAATGAAATTATGAAAACATAACTGAACTTTAAGGAGCCAAGGTGCCACACATCGGAACCTCTTATCTTGCCTTTCAAACTTTCGATGATATCCAGTTCTGTATATGGGGCACCAGAAGGATCACACTTTAGGATGCAGGCCTTGCTCCAATCTAGTTCATCTGGGAGATTCAACGATGAGAGAACATCTGAATTGAAATCCTTCGTTGTACTGGTAGCAGGTGACTGAAAGACGGTCGCTGTTGCCTGTTCCATTGTGTTATGTAGATTTGTTACTGTAGAGACTGGGGATGTATCCTTCAGAGACCCAGTAGCCTTGGTACTTGAAGAGGTATTGCCAGATGAAACATTTCCTTCTGGTAGTTGTTGAAAGCTAGTAGCCTTAATAGGTGAGCTTGTATTAGCAAGTGAAGATTTTTCCGCGATCGACGACATGCTGTATGAAAGCAGACGGTACGTTAAGGGCAGCGTGCCCGCACTGGTAAGGCTTAGCAGCACTAATCCTCTTATGCTCGAACACTAAGGAGCACACAAAAACACGTCTGCTCTGGTCAGAATTCACGCCACTTCCACTGAGCTACACAGTCCTTGAAGTAATTATTTCCTTAGAAAATAATTACTTCGACAGAGTGTTCAAGGAATCTTCTGATGTCATTCGCACAAAGGCTCTGTAAATAGAAACCAAGGACTGATCCCGACGACAATTGGAATTAATTAATTAATATGTGTAACATTGATGACCTCTGTGATGCAAGCAGTCACATTCATAGTTTCCACAATCATATAGAGACTGTACATAACATACTTTATCCAACCAGTGGGGATTGGTGAAAACTTTAAGTGGAAGAGCTGCATATATAAAATAAGAAAAATGAGGGCCGACGGAAGCGGAAATGCTGCTGGCACCGCCGCCGGGGTAAGGTTCATAAGTTCATTTTTAAGAAACAAAATTTTTATCGTAAAAACAAAAAATTCTTAGAATGATCAATATTAAAATAAATAAGGCCGGATACACCGAATAAAAATTAAAAAATTTGTATATTGCCGCCTCTCTGATCAGACGGCTGTTTACAATTTTACAGCGAGAGCAGGCTAAATGCTTGCATGCAGTTTGTTGTGTCTACTGCAGTCTATCAAAAGTGAAAGTGAAACGGTGAACTGTTTTTATGCACAGAAACGAATTTTCATACAAAACATTTGTTGCAAGTTAACCAGTCGTATGGTACGCATCTCAGTAGCCTACTGACAGTACCGCAGTGCGGACTATCATTTCGTCTGTGTGTCGGGTTATGTAATAATTTCTTATGGGTATAAAATAGAAATGGAATCAAAAATTAAAAAAAAAAGTTATCCGGTTCACAAGATCGTAAGCGTCATGCTGCGAAAGAAACAGATATTAAGAAACAAACTGGGGCTCTTAATAAATCTGATAAAATATTAAAAAATTTGATGAATATTGTAACCAACTCGATACATTAGAAATCAGAGTTGAAGAACAGTGCACATCATCCAGTTTGAATGAAAGTACTATTGTAACTATTGAACAAGACGTATGATTTAAGAAAAAAGCAGTTAGAAGATTTAGTTGTAGTTGACATTGAAACTAACACATTGTTAGTCTCTTTAAATTTAGAAGATCCAAGTGAATGGGGAAATATTGATGAAATATTAGGAGTTGTTTTAATTGAAATGGGGCTTGTTCAATAGAAAAATATAATATATCCCAGAGATACATATGGTCGTAAATTTGGCGACACGTATTATAATAGAAAAATGGAAAACGGGGAGCTCGTGCCAAGAACGTGGCTCATTTATTCCAAAACTTTAAATTCTGTTTTTTCAAACTTTTTGCACCTACTGAATCAAATAGTCTTGTAGAAGGTTATAGCGATTGGAGAAATGTAAGTACCGCTTTGCACAGACATGAGACTAGTTTATCTCAGATGAAAAATTTCTTAAAATAAAAGAAACTTGATAAAAATTTAAAAAACAAAACTACTGTTTATTTCCAGACTCAAAGCATGTAAGAAATGGAAAAGAAACATTGGACGAGTGTTTTAGAAATTATAAAATTCCTTGGTAGTCAAAATGTAGCTTTTCGCAGATCATCTGATAAATTATATGAAAGGAATAACGGCAAGTTTTTAAAATTAGTCGATCTGTTTGAGAAGTTTGATCCCGCTATGGAAAATTATGTTGAAAGAGCCCTACAACAAAACAATAGAGTATGCTATTTGAGTAAAGACAGTCAAAATCGAATATTGGAAACTTTAAGTAACGCAATCAGGGATACAATTTTATTATCAATTCGAAAATCTAAATGTTATTCCATAATTTTAGACTGCACACCTGATGCAAGTAAAACAGAACAAATGACATTATTATTCGCTTTGTTTCCTGTGACAATGGAATGGTCAAGATCAGGGAAAACTTTTTAGGTTTTGCAGCTATATCAGATTCCACAGGACGTGGTTTATGTGCAACAATAATGGAAGAACTGGAATAAATGGAACATTCCCATTGAAGACATGCGAGGTCAAGGGTATGACAATGGGTGAAATATGAAAGGGAAAAATATGGGCCCCAAAATTGCTTTTGAACAAAAATCCTCGAGCTTTTTATGCCAAGTGCTGCTCATACTCCAAATTTAATCATTAACGATGCAGCCAAAGTGAATGCAGATACAATTAGTTTCTTTGCAATTATTCAAGAAATATACGAAATATACAATTTCTTTTCATTCTCTTACAAACGTTGGGCAATCCTTTTAAAGTTCGTAAATATTAACATTGAAATAGCCATCAGAAACGCGATGGGAAAGTAAAATTAATGCAATCCGCCCTCTACGATATCAGTTAGGAGAAATTTACGATGCACTTTGTGAAATTTTAAATAATGAAAACTTTAATAAAGAAACTCAGCATGAAGCACAAACAATATGTTCTAAAATAAAGGACTACAAATTTATTTCCCTCTTATAACTTCATGATTTACTTAACAGAATAAACCCTGTGAGTAAAATGCTTCAAGACAACAATATGAACATTACACTTGTTCTAGAATCTATCGAAAACTTAAAAATATTTTTACAAGAGTATCGATCAGATACAAATTTTAAAGAAGTTCTAAAAACGGCAAAACAATTGATTGAATAGGTGGATGGAGAACAAGAATTTAAAACTGGTGCGGAAGTTCGACGACGAAAGAAGACACGACAATATGACAACGAGCATCATGTCACAAGAACAAAAATTTAGAGTGAATGTATTTTATACACGTCTAGACGTTGAAATGTTTTCGTTAATAGAACGTTTTGAACAACTAAAAACATATTATGATAATTTCAATTTATTGTATAGTTTACTACAAATTAATAACAGAGATTTACAAAAAAATTGTGACGATTTAGAGATTCTCTTGAAGGACGGCGACAATAACGACCTAAATGCAATAGAACTATATGACGAGTTATGTGCTTTCCAGGATATTTTTCGGAAGGATAATTTAAATATTCAAAACCCTTTCGACATTCTTAATTTTATTGTGTCCAATATTTTATCTTTCCCTAACTTTTCAATTCCTTTAAGAATACTATTAACCTTCCCTGTTAGTGTAGCGAGCAGTGAGCGTTCCTTTTCCAAGTTGAAATTGATCAAAATTTACTTAAGAATAAGTATGTCACAAAAAAGGCTTGTTATTTTGGCGTTAATAGCTATTAAAAATGATATATGTGCGGAATTAGACGTTAAGACCATTATTTCTAATTTTGTAAATATGAAATCAAAAACCCTAAAATTTTAATAAATAAAATTTCAAGTATATATATGTAATTTAATTTATTTTCTGTTATTTTTTGATGTTCTTTTTTTGAATACTTATATTAAATATTCTAATTATTTCTGAATTCTTTTCTTATTTTCCCATCTATCTTGAATTTCTTTTATTCTCCTATAAGATAGCTCCACTTAAAAAATTATTAAAAATTTTTTACTTGTTACTAAAAATTTAGTAACTTGTAAAATGCAAGAATTTTTTACACTTTAGTTCAAATAAATTTTAACTTTAATTGAAATTCATTTTAATTTTGTTAGCGATTCGGGTCTCTGAGAAGGCTATAATCCCGGTATCATTATATTCAACGATTAAAGTGAAGTGGCTTTATCAAATTTGCTTTAACGTTTGAGAATTTTTTGAATATTCGGGTTTTTAACGATTATCCTGCCTAGTCAACCCCCCCCCACCCCACCCTGTTCGTTATATTTAGCGAACCAACGTGTGGCTTTTGTGTCAACATTTATTTATCAAAAAAAAAAATCAGCTAACGCCTTTTTATTCCCGTATACAGGAGTAGGCGGGGCCATTTAGCCCTATCTAACTTTTGGAGACTGAGTGGGCAGTTCAATCTCCACTGGTAGACAGATGGCCCAAAGCTATCACTAATTAAGCGGTACGCAGTGAAGAGAGACGGCTCAAATGTGCCGCCATCTCGTGGTCCCTAACCCTATCACAATATATTTTTAATGTCTGAAATAATGTGGGTTCTACGGTCGATTTTCTTGAGTTTACAGGACGAAAAACCCGAGTTTCCGGGAGGAAAAACCTGCTTGCCCGTGCCAGAGATCGACTAACTCGGGAACCGGTCGAAAAAAGGCTTAGAAAAATTTCCTCTAGTCGCCGACTAGACTCGAAACCAAGTCTTCCTTCGTGCGGCCAAGCGCGGCGGTATGCAAACGCCACATCCGCTGAGCTACACAGGCTGTTCAAAATTTATTTAAGAAATTTCAAATAATTTAAATGTGTATTATCGTAAAAGAACCACACACGCTCGAATCGTTACAGGGGCGCTTAAATAGAAATTGCATGCTGGCGGCAAAGACTCTAGCACCGGTTCTGAGAAAAATAATTCATTTTTTTTCCCCTAATCAGTAACCAATTTCAGTAAATTTACATATTAAAAAAATTGCTTTATTGAAAATATTTCACCATCACCACGAACACACACCAATAATAAATGTTTCGTACACAGATATAACGCGCGCAAGCATACAATTTATCTGTGCGACACGTTAGATCGTAGTGCACTTGTTTCTTGTAACGATAATTGAGAAAATATAATTATTTTCTTATTTTCAACAGTGACACTCATCATAATTCAGTCTTGTCTCTATAATAAATAAATAATTATATATTATTTTAACAGAATAAAATAACATTTACCAAAAATATTTCACCCTCACTAAGAATACACACACGAAGAATAAAATTTCATATCTCACAGAAATAACGAGCACAAGAATACAATCTATCTGTAGCGACACTGCTGAATGAGTAGTGTCGGATTCACTTATGTGCAGTGGCAAGTGCAAAAGAATATCTGCGAGTCTAGCCGCAACTGACCGAACGTGATAATTCCGACACTGCGTCAGATCGCAGTGCATTTGTTTCGTAATCTAAAGCATTAATTTAACAATTCCAATTATTAACTATTCAATCAATGTCGAAACATAAGCTGTAACCTTTAACATGTTGTATTGCATTTATATAGTACTGTAAGTATTATTTTTATTTTTTATAAACACAAACAAATTTTCATTTTTTCGTTTTTTTCTAGGGGTATAGTGTCAAAACACCCCAATGCTTATGTACAAGACCCCACTGCATCCTACTCATCTCTACTTTATAGAAATAATGGCTGTTGGGAAAAGTTTATTTTTGTATGTTAAATAAGCCCTTGAAGATGCGCTCAGCCACACAGGCAGAAAACATGTTGAAGAAATACATATACTGTTAATAATAATAATAATAATGATAACAAATTTCTACAAGTTAGAGCATGATTAGTTATTAATTTAATTGTAAATCATCTCCTGGGGTAACATCTAAAAGTAGGCCATTTTCTTATCCAGCGCCTTACTTATGCAGACTCCATTGCGCATTTTTGATAAGCCCTAGCCGGCTGAACACAAAGTTTTCCTCATTTCATAATCTTCTTCTTTTTCTTCTTCTGCAGCTTCTCTCACATAAGTGAGGTCACTGTTGATGATAAGACTCCTCCACATCCTCCTGTCTTGGGCTGTCACCACATCCTCTTCTACCAGCTCCCGCCATCTCTTCTTTGGCCGCCCACGCTTCTTCCTTCCTTGCACATCCATCTGCATGACCTTTCTTCCCACATATTCGTCCTCCCTCCTCATCACATGACCAAAACATCTCAAACTTGCCTCCTGTATCTTCGCTCCTAATTTCGTAACTTTCACTGTTCCACTCACATAGTCATTTCTCAGACGATTCTTTTTGGTCACACCGCACATCCACCTAAGCATTCTCATCCCTGGTACCTCCAGCCCGCTGATGCTATTTTTCCTAAGGGCCACAGTTTCCATAGCATACGTCATAGTTGGCCTCGCTACTGTCCGATAGATTTTACTTTTCAGATTGATCAGCACACTCTTATCACATAACAATCCAGCCATCTCCCTCGAGTTCCTCCAACCCGCATGTATCCTGTATCCCACTTCCTTCTCAGCTCCTCCATCCTCTTCCACTGTTGAACGTAAGTATCTAAAGTCCATCACCTTCCTGATGACATTTCCTTCCAGCTCCAAATCCGTCTCCTGGCCGCCGCCCACGGTGCAACACATATACTCTGTCTTACTTCTGCTCAGTCTCATACCTCTCTCTTCCAGAATTTTCACCATCTTTCCAATTTAGTTCCCATTTCTTCTCTTGAATCTGCACACAGATAGATGTCATATACATACAACATTGTCCAAGGAGCATCTTCTCGCACCTCCTTCGTCACCATCTCTATCACAATATTAAACAGAAATGGACTTAATGCTGATCCTTGATACAAGCCAACTGTTACTTGATAACTTTCTGTCTGTCCCAGACAGGTCCGAACACTTGTCTTCACATTTCTGTACATCTCCTGCACCAACCTGACATATTTCTCCGGAACCTTCTTCTCCTTCAGATACCTCCAGATGTCTTGCCTTGGCACTCTATCATATACTTTCTCCAGATCAATAAATACCAGATGTAGCTCCCGTTGTTTCTCTCGAAACTTTTCCATCATCTGCTGTAACCCAAAGTTAGCATCTGTAGTTGATCTACCAGGCATGAAGCCAAATTGTTCCTTTGCAATCTCTACCTTCTTCCTCAATCTTCTATCAAGAACCCCTTTCTAGGATTTTCATTGTGTGGGACATCAACTTTATTCCTCTGTAGTTTTTATAGTCTTGTGCATCCCCTTTACCCTTGTAGATGGAAACAAGAGTACTCCCCCTCCATTCCTCGGGTATATTTTCCTGTTGGCAAACTTTCATGAACAGGTCCCACAGCAGGTCAATTCCCTCTTCCCCCAGTGCTTACCATGCCTCCACTGGAATCCTGTCGGGGCCTACCGATTTTCCATTCCTCATCCTCTTCATGGCCTCCATCACTTCCACTATACTAACGTTCTGTACCATCCGCTCAGAAGGCTGCCTATCTTCTCTGTGAGTCTTTGCATTTTCCTCATACAAAAGTCCCTCAAAGTACATTCTCCATCTGTTTCTTATGTCCACATCCCTCCATAATACTCTTCCTTCAGTGTCTTTGATCTGCCTCACATGTAAGATGTCCTTTGCTGCTTTATTTCTACTTTTCGCTAGTTGGTAAATTTTTCTCTGTCTTCCTTTGTTTCTCATTGATCAGACATATCTCGACATGCAATGGCCTTCGCCTGTGCCACAATTCTCTTGGCTTCTTGCTTTCTCTCTCTGTACACCTCTCTGTCCTCTTCCACTCTTGACTCGTCCCACTTCTGCTTTGCCTTCCTCTTAGCTGTCACTGCCACTTCTACATTATTATTCTACCACAACCCTTCTTCTGCTCTGTAATCTTTCCAGATGTCTCATCAAGCACCTCGATTGCCCAGCTCAGGATTACTTTTGAATAATGTATCCACCAATCTTCTGCACTTTCCAGTCCATCCGAAATCCTCTCTAACACCTCTCACTAAAATGATTCCTTACATTCTCTTCTTTTAAGCGAAAACCACTTAATTGTCTTCATCCTATGGCTTCCTGAGGTTCTTTTCTTCGATTCTTATTTTGAAGTCAGTGCACAGCAGTCGGTGTTGTTGTGCCACTTGATCTGTTGGAATTACTTTACAATTTGTTACAACCTTAAGATGTTTTCTTCTAGTCAAAATGTAGTCAATTTGTGAACTGTTGTTACTTACCACTCCTAAATGTTATCAAATGTTCTTTCCTCTTGTAGAAAAAACGCGTTCACAATTGCTAGATCAAACGCTTCTGCAAAGTCCACAACCCTCTCTCCTTCCTGGTTCATCTTTCCCATTCCGTGGCCACCATGCACCCTTTCACAGTCTCTATTCTGTCTTCCTATGTGTCCGTTCAAGTCCTGTCTGACAATCACAATCTCGTTTTCTTCTAGTTCCCTCATTTCTTCATCTAACTCGTTCCGGAACTCATCTTTCTCCTGTGCTGTACATCCAACTTGCAGGGCATATACACGTAATACGACCTCCCGCTCTTCTCCAAGACCCAATTTTATTCGCATGATCCTGTCGTTCCTTGTACCCACTTCCAGTACTTCGCCCTTCATTCTGCCACACACCACAATTCCTACTCTATTTCTTCCCTCGTTATTCGCTCCAGATTAGAACAATTTATATCCATCTTCCAGTTCCTTTGCTTTCCCCCCCTTCCACCTTGTCTCCTGCACGCATAAAATGTTCAACTCCCTCATCATGTCTGCCACCTCTCTTCCCCTTCCTGTCATGCTTCTAACATTCAATGTTCCCACTCGAAACATCCTCTCCACCTGCTGGGCTGGCTTCTTTAACCGCACCCGCCCTTGATGCGGTAGCCCTCGTCCACTTCTCGCAGCTGTAGGGCGATGTGGCTGCGCATCGCTTAAGGGGTACGCTCTAGCCCTTATATCATGTTCTCTTTGACTCATCCGATAGCTAGACCTGGCATTGAAGTTTTACGACCGGATGTCCTTCCTGACATCAATCCTCGCCATCAATCCTTGGGACCAGCACATATTGAGGCTAGCCTGTCTCCTTCGGTGTCTGCATAAGACGAAATAACTTAGCAGGATAGGAAAGTTTCACCCCTAGCCCTCGAATACTCTAATGGCATCGGGGGGGGGAAGGAGCAAGGAGAGGAGAAAGAAGCAAAGAAAGAAGGGGAGGGACCAGTCTACAGAATAATATAACAGATGTATATTACATGAAGTAAGGCATGGTCCAGCATCTGGTACCTCGGGTTTGCCATGCCCGTACTCACTAAATGAGCCCTTGAGGTGCCTCTTTTCATAATCCTTTCAATAATAATAATGCCAATTTCCCCTCCTCTCCCTGTATATACGGGAATAAAAAGGCGTTAGCTAATTTATATATATATGTATATATACACCAACCTCATACCAATTAATAATTTCTCAAGATACCAAATGCATTCAACTGTAGGCTGTCCATCTTATACGAATACATTCTTCCTTCGTACTCAATTCACACATCCAAAACCCGAATCTATTCCTCCTACACAGAATTAACGAATGCGATTGGATAACGGATATTTATACTTCATTTTTTTTTTTTTAACAATTTGCAGTTATTTATTTTCTTTGAATTTTATGGGAATCATGGGACGTTTGTTGTCAATTGGGGGATATTCATTCTGTGTTTTGGCATTCTTGCTACATAAGTAAATGTTGAACAGCAACTGGCGGTTTTCTTCGGGTGTTTTTTTATTCAATTTTTAAACATACTATACTATACTGTACGTCTATTTATCTGTATGTATATATCTACAGTTATACAGTTTTATGGATATAAATTCTTTCTTAAGCTTCGAGAAACGCGAAACTGTTTTTAGAGACTTCTTGCATAAAAAAAACTTCGAGGTTTGAATGATTAAGTTATCTGATATGCTAACGAGATATGGCACGTTTTCAAAGAAGAAGGGAGGATTTTACATATATTAGTTCCTGGGTTAAATACGTATTATTTTTCTTTAACTTCTTGTTTTGGGTAAGTGTGCTCTCTGACTTGAGCCTTGTTAAATTGTAAGAATTTGTTTTTTAAAAATAGACCGATTGTTGACTGCATTCAACGTAAGATGGGATGGTTTCTTTAAATCAAACGGCCTTTCATGTAATGAAGACACCTCTACTGCCGTTTTGTTGTGTTATTGTACATATTTATAATTTTATTTAAATCTTTGTTTATGTTAGTTGTGCGGTGGGACTTTGAAATTGGTTAGAGGTAATTTCAATGATGGTTTGCCCTTTTTCTCCCATAGCATCGCGTGTGGTTGTGTTCATCTGTTTCGTCATCATGAAATTCGTGGCATGTACAGGATATGATGGTACTACATGAAAAATTCACATCATTATTAACTTCCTATCTACAATTTTCCTCCAAAACAGTCTGTTAAATGTCAAGACTCCAATATTATCAGGTCTCATATTTCCGTCTTCTAAGGCACTTTTTACTGTATCAATCCACCTATTAGCAAAGCAAGTTTTGTCTGCCAGGTTGGCAGAAAACACTTGCTGTGCTAATCTTTCCTCTCCCATTCTGTTTAAGTGACTATGCCAAACTGAGATTAGCTTTGCTAACACATCCCTGGATGCTAACAATGTTAAGTTCTCTCCTAATATCTTCGTTTTTAATATGATATTGCCATTGATGCCATCAATTCATGCCCCTTAATCTCTCAGGACTCATATCTACAGTCTCTAGTCTCTGGTCAAGTGTTTTACTTCTAACCCAGCTCTTAGATCCATAAGTTAAAATTGGTTTGAACACTGTCTTGTATACAGCTGATTTAGTGTTTTGACTAATTTCTCTCTTATTTCATATAAATTTAGTCAGTTGACTTCCAACCACACCAGCTTTGTTGATTCTGTAGTCTATTTCCATACTTAATTCACCATCTTCACTAAAAATTGTGCATAAGTAGCTGAAATGTTTTACTTATTCTATAAGTTCTCCATTCACAATACAGTTGATATTTTCAATGTTTTTGCCTATTTTCATTGTCTGTCTTTTTAATGCTCACCTTCATACCATATCTATTACAACAGTTATTCAATGTAGTCAGGGAATCTTGCAGACTTGTAGTGGATTTATTTAGAAGTATAACATTGTCCACATAAAGTAAAGAGCTGAGATTAACATTTCCAATTTTGATATCAGGTTTAATATCAATTCATAATGTGATCCATATAGATAATGAATAACAGTGGGGATAATGTACGTCCTTGTCTAACACCAAATTTAATATGAAACCACCTTCCTATACTTCCTTCAATTCTAACTGCTGACTTACAACTCAGATAAAGATAAGTATTGCTTGATATAATGACACATTGACACCATACAACTGTAGTATTTTGAATAGCTTCTCTCTTTGCACCTTGTCCTATGTTTTTTCCACATCTACAAAACTTAAATATAGATCTTTGTTATATTCCCATTTTCTCAACTATTTTTTGTAAAGTGAAAAACTGATCCTGATAGCCTCTATTTGGCCTAAATCCAGCTTGTTTTAATCAAACTTCCACAATCCTTCTCAACTGTTTCTCAAGTATACTTGCATAGATCTTACCAAGAACATTCAGTATAGAAATATCGCTGTAATTCTCACAGTTTTATTTTCCTTCTTATATATGGGTACTATGAGAGATCTACTCCAATCATCTGGAGTTCGTCCCTCTGTTCAGGCCCTCTGAATTATGCAGTGCAGCCACTGTAATATTTTTATATCTTCATATTTGAGCCATTCTGATTGAATGTCATCTACTTTGGCTGCCTTTCCAAATGTCAGGGTTTTGATGGCTTTTTCTACTTCAAGTATGGATATGTATTCCTGATTGCATGCCTTGTCAGTGTTTTTTTACCACTGGCTGTCACTGATTGTTTCATTTAGCATTTTTTGAAGTAATTACACCATACATCAAGGATAGCTTTTTTCTATAGTTTGATGTCAGCTTTATCATCTTTAATCCCTTCATTTCCTCCATTTCTGAGTTTTTTCAACAATCTCCAGGATATCCTGCTACCTTGTTGATATTTATTTTCTTACGTTCTTAACAAAGTCTTCCCATGACTTTTGTTTAGCTAGTTTTACACAGTGTTTAGCTTTCTTACATTTGTCTCTGTATTCTCTAAGAGCACAAGCTGATTTATTTGCCATGAACATTTCATATGCTTTCTTCTTTCATTCACTCCATCTTTCATTTCCTGTGTCCATCATGGAGTTCTGATTTTTCTATCCTTGCAAATAACCTCATCACATGCCTCTCTGACTGAATCAATGTTTTCTTCAGGATTTGCCACTGAATTTCCAAGGTTTGGTTTCTGTTCTCAAACTCTGTCATTTTGTCTTGAATAATATTTATGTATTTTAGTCTTCAGTTCACATCTAAGAGGTGCTCAACTTTATTTGCTTTAAAACTTTCTTACATGTTATTCTTTTCAATATGAAATTCAATTTTATCCTGCTCAAGACTAAATAGTGATTGCTTCCAATTTCAAATCCTCTGTACACTTTGGTGTTCTGCACCAGGGAGAAAACATCACTATCAACAATAACATAGTCAATGAGACTTTTCTTATTCCTTGCCTCTTCTCTTCATGTGAATTTGTGCACATTTTTATGTTGGAACATTGTGTTAGTAATAACCAGTCCATGTCCTGAGCAGAAATCCAATAGGTATTTGCCATTATTATTAGCTTTGCTCTCCAAATTTTCCCAAAATATTTTTGTATGTCTAACAGTCATTTCCTACTTTGCTATTTAGATCTCCAACAAATACCAATATTTCATTGTGTCAGTTGCTTTCTCTAAAGCCTCAAAAAATTCCTCCACTTTTACTTTAGTAGAACCTTCTGTGGGATAATACGCAGAAATAAGTCTCATTGTCCAGTTTCCCATTCTGATATTTGGCCACATCACTCTACTTGAAATTTATTGCCATTCAAGAAGATTACAGTTTCAGTAAGGAAATACTGTGAGTAGACATATTACTAACTATTATAATAACGGAATTAACTCGCATAAATTATTCTTTATTCGTAGAATTTTTACCTGAGTATCACAGGCATCATCAGTACAGGTACAAGGCTAATTAAACAATAACTGTTATATTCACAAAAATCGCAACCTAAGTAGCTAAGGTTAAATTTCCTAAATTTATTTGATTATTATTTATTTATTTTTAATAATTTAAATTTAATTATTTAGTTATTTAATTATTAAATAATAATTATTTAATTATTCAATTATAATAATTTAATTTATTTTTTTTAAAATAAATATATATATGTGTATACAATTATATGTTAGGCAAGATTTGCTGCTTTATAAAGTACTATCTCCCACAAGGGGGAAAGACGTAGACCATCAGATCTGTTTAATTTAGGGGAGTGAAGTAATGTTTCACATGTTTCTTTGTGTAGCCATTCCATTAGGAACTGACTTTTGTGAATGATTTTTGTCTTGTTCCACTTAACTCTGTCTGGTGTTGATGGCATGTTCTGCAATTCCAGACTGTTCAGGTTCAAGGTACTGGATGTACGACTGGTGTTCTTCTAACTGGACCTGAACAGATCTTCCTGTTTGTCCAAAATATGATAATCCACATGAGCAGAGAATCTGGTAGACACCTGGATAGGTGAGATGTGGGAGCTTGTCCTTTGGAGACATTAGGAATGTGGAGATTTTTCTGAAGGGTCAAAAAGCCACACAGATATTTAGTGGTTTTAGCACCTTAGCTATGTGTTCACTAACCCCGTTTACATAGGGAATAGGTATATGTGTAGGTTCTGCTGTACTTGAAGAGGATGCTGGAGCATGACTACTTAAAGCTCTTTTTATGAAGGAGGAATTAATATACTGTAATTCTTTTTATACTTAAAATAAATTACTATTAATTCTTGAAATAAAATTTCCGATCTGCATCTAGACGATTCGGTGATTATGATTAGTCTAGATGTTGTTTCGCTATTTACGAATGTTCCGTTGGCAGACAGCATAGAATTACTACACCAAGAATTTCTTCCATACATTGTCAAATTATCTGAACTTGTAATAAAGTCCGGTTATTTTTCCTTCAAAAACCAGTTATACTAACAAATGGAAGGGACAGCAATGGGTAATCCAATATCTCCTGCTATTGCCAACTACTTCACGGAGCATTTCGAACAGCGTATCTTTGACAACATTACACCCAGACTTAACATTTGGTTCAGATATGTGGACGATATTTTTGCATTATGGAAGGGCACCTCAAAAGAACTACAACAGTTTCTCTCAAAAATTAATGCACTTCATCCAAGGATCCAGTTCACTCTAGAAGTAGAAGTAAATAAGCAGTTAGCTTCTAGACCTCTTGATTCTTTGCCAACCAGATGGTTATCTACAATTCAGTCTATTGGAAAGAGACTCATACAGGCCAGTACATCCATGCTGAATCACATCACCATCCCAGCCAAAAGGCAGGTACTATATAAACACTAGTTCATAGAGCCAACTCCTTTTGTTCTTCAGAAGAACTTTTACAAAAAGAATTACAGTATATTAATTCCTCCCTCATATCCAATGGCTATAAGAAGTCCTTCATAAAAAGAGCTTTAAGTAGTCGTGCTCCAGCATCCTCTCCAAGTACAGAAGAACCTACACATATACCTATTCCCTATGTACATGGGGTTAGTGAACGCATAGCTAAGGTGCTAAAACCACTAAATATCTGTGTGGCTTTTCGACCCTTCAGAAAAATCTCCACATTCCTAATGTCGCCAAAGGACAAGCTCCCACATCTCAACTATCCAGGTGTCTACCAGATTCCCTGCTTGTGTGGATCATCATATTTCGGACAAACAGGAAGATCTGCTCAGGTCCAGTTAGAAGAGCACCAGTCGTACATCCAGTACCTTGAACCCGAACAGTCTGGAATTGCAGGGCATGCCATCAACACCAGACATAGAGTTAAGTGGAACAAGACAAAAGTCAGTTCCTAATGGAATGGCTATACAAAGAAACATGTGAAACATTACTTCACTCCCCTAACCTAAACAAATCCGAAAGTATGACTTCCCATACTGCCATTGAAATATGACTTCTTCATTGCTTTAATCTTGGTATCACCCCTGGGTCTGGCTCTACCCATAATGCATAGCATTATACATCTCCTTACGGAGATGTGCTTTGCATTATGGGATACTAAGGCAATTGATGTGAAGTCATCAGTCTATAGAAGTAGGTGGAGGAAGAATACAACCTGTCAGTACCGGCGACAGGGTATAGCATAGAGGCAGCCTGCCTTATGGCACGGCTTAATAAGGGCGCTTATTCAGCCATACTCTGGTAGGCGCCATCGCTACACTAACAATTCCTGTTAGCTTAACCAGTGTGGAAAAAAGTTTTTTCAAGCTTAAACTGATCAAAAATTATTTGTGAACAGCAATGACCCAAGAAAGATTGGTTGGTCTAGCTCCTATTTTGATAGAGGCGGACATAGCTTATAATTAAAATTTAGAAGAACTTAAAAACAGTTTTATTGTGCGATATCCCCATAGAACAAACATTTAATTAATATTAGTAATCGTTTTGCATTAATGTTTCTCTTGTAATAAAAACAAAATAACAATTGGAGATTTTCTTATTTTTCTCTTATAATCTATCAGGGGTGATATTTAATTGTTTGCCTCAGGGTGATCTAATCTGGCGATGGCCATACAACCTGCGCTTTAGTTTTACATAAGTAGTTAGAAATGAAGAATATACAAGAATACGGCTTAACTTAAAATTAGGTGTAAGACAAGGATGTGCACTATCTCTACTTGTATATATACTGGGGGAAAGTGGCACTTATATCGGAATTGGAAATATTAAGGTCAGCTATTTAGTTTATGCAGATATTGTTATACTCTTTAGTTCAGTGCTAGTCTGAATTTGGCATGAAAATAGCAATAAGAAGAGAAAGACTGAAAATTGGGCATGAACATTGAAATTATCAACTGTGTCTTAAAGGAAGAATTTCATCATCAAATTCCTGATGTGTACCCTCGGGGGGGGGGGATGTAGAGGATAATTATGATGACGCTACATTGAAAAGTTACACCATCATTAGCTTCTGATCAACAATTTGTCTCCAAATTAATCTGTTCTCTCTCAAGACCATATCATCAGATCTTATTTCTGTCTTTTAAGGTACTGTTTATTGTATCAGTCCATCTACATCTTAGTCATCCTCGGTGTCTTTTTTGTGGCAACGTGACAAGGAACACCTGTTTTACTAATTTTTCCTGTCCCATTCCGCTTAAGTAACCATGCTACTTGAGATTAGTTCTACTGACACATTCCTAAATGCTAACAATGGCCAATTATTTCCTATTATCCTTATTTTTTATGTGATACTGCTTTTGATGCCATCTTTTCACTCCACTAATCTTTCTCAAATCTTTCATATCAGAGGTCTCTAGTCTTTGTTGAAGTGTTTTATTTCTAACCCAGCTCTCAGATCTGCAAGTTAAAATTGGTTTGAACACTATCTTATTTACAGCTAATTTAGCGTTTTGACTAATTTCTCTCTTATTCCATATAAATTTATTTATTTGACTTCCTAGCTTTGCTAATTCTGTTGTCTATTTTCATATTTAATTTCCTATCTTCCCTAATAATTGTCTAAATAGCTGAAAGTTGATGTTTTCAATGTTTGTGCATATTTTCATTGTCTTTTTTTTTCCATGTGTGCCCTACTATGCATTACTCTTTAAGTTTGAGGTGAGATAAATGAGCCTTTATGTGTTATGACACTTTACTTGAAAACAATAAATCTCTCACACTTGAAGTTATTTTATAGTTATTTGCAATAAATAAATTTTTAATCAAATTAATGCATTCTTTTTAATTCAATGTTGACCTTACACGATATGCATTACCCATGATTATGTGAAATAGACATGTTATTTAAAAAAATAGTTATGCCTCTCATAATATAATTTCACTAATAAATACAAAATCAATGACTGAAAATCTCACATAAAAAGATTTTTTTTAATAGTATAATTTTTGCCTGTGTGTCACAGGCATCTTCAGTATATATTAAGCTCAAATTAAACAATAAATGACAATTCCAAAAAGCTCCACCTAAGTAGCTAGTGTAAGATAACTAAAAAGGTCAATAAAATTTCCTAACAAAAAAAAAAGTTAGGAAAGATTAGCTGATTTGTAAAGTACCATCTCCCATAAAGGGGATAAACGTATCTTCAGTATATATTAAGCTCAAATTAAACAATAAATGACAATTCCAAAAAGCGCCACCTAAGTAGCTAGTGTAAGATAACTAAAAAGGTAAATAAAATTTCCTAACAAAAAAAAGTTAGGAAAGATTAGCTGATTTGTAAAGTACCATCTCCCATAAAGGGGATAAACGTATCTTCAGTATAAGTTAAGCTCAAATTAAACAATAAATGACAATTCCAAAAAGCGCCACCTAAGTAGCTAGTGTAAGATAACTAAAAAGGTCAATAAAATTTCCTAATAAAAAAAAAAAAAAAAACTATATATACAATAAAAAGTTAGGAAAGATTAGCTGATTTGTAAAGTACCATCTCCCATAAAGGGGATAAACGTAAACCATCAGATCTGTTTAAGTTAGGAGAGTGGAGTAAAGTTTCACATGTTTCTTTATAAAGCCGTTCTATGAGGAACTGACTTTTGTGAAGGACTCTTGTCTTTTTCCAGTGAACTCTATGTCTGGTTAAGATGGCATGTTCTGCAAGTCCAGACTGTTCAGGTTTAAGGTACTGAATATAAGACTGGTGTTCATCTATACGAATAGAGGCAGATCTGCCTGTTTGTCTGAAATAAGATAATCCACAAGATCAAGGAATCTGGTAGATACCTGGATAATTAATTAATTTGAGCTTAACTGAAGATGATTGTGACACACAGGTGAAAATTATACCATTAAAAAAATCTTTTTACGTGAGATTTTCAGTCATTAATTTTGTATTTATGTATACTCATGGTATTCCCTTACTAAGATTCATTAATAAATAAACTGGTAATTCATCATCATCAAATTCCTGCCATGTACCCCTCCTTTGAGGGTACATGGCAGGAATTTGATGATGTATCTTGTACACCCTTTGAGTGTACAGGATATAATAGTGCTACATGAAAAATTTACATCATTACTAACTTCCTATCTACAATTTTCCTCCAAATCAGTTTGTTACTTGTCAAGACTCCAACATTATCAGATCTTATATTTCTATCGTCTAAGGCACTTTGTACTGTATCGATCCACCTATATCTTGGTCTTCCTCTGGGTAGTTTCTGCCAACCTTGCAGAGAACACTTGTTTTGCTAATCTTTCCTCGCCCATTCTGTTTAAGTGATTACCACCATACCACCTGAGATTAGCTCTGCTAATGCATTCCTGGATGCTGACAATGTCAAGTTCTTTCCTAATATTTTCATTCTTAATATGATATTGCCATTGATGCCATCAGTTCATGCCTGCTAATCATACTCAGGACTCTCATATCTGCAGTTTCTAGTCTTTGGTCAAGTGTTTTCCTTCTAACCCAGCTCCTAGATCCATAAGTTAAAATTGGTTTGAACACTGTCTTGTATATAGCTAATTTAGTGTTTTAAATAATTTCTCTCTTATTGCATATAAATTTAGTCAGTTGACTTCCAACCATACCATCTTTGTTGATTCTGTTGTCTATATCCATATTTAATTCACCATCTTCACTAAAAATTGTGTGTAAGTAGGTGAAATGTTTTACTTATTCTATAAGTTTTCCATTCACAACACAGTTGATATTTTCAGTGCTTCTGCCTATTTTCATTGTCTTTGTCTTTTTATTTCTGACCTTCATACCTTATCTATTACAAAAGTTATTCAATTTAGTCAGGGAATTTTGCAGACTTGTAGCGGATTTATTTCGAAGTATAACATCGACTGCATAAAGCAAAGAGCTGATATTAACATCTGCAATTTTGATATCATGTTTAATACCACTTTCCTTCATAATGTGATTCATATAGATAATGAATAACAGAGGGGATAATGTACATCCTTGTCTCACACCAGATTTAACATTAAACCATCTTCCTGCTTCCTTGAATTCTAACTGCTGACTTACAACTCAAATAACGACTAAGTATTGCTTGATATAATGCCCGATTGACGCCACCATATAACTATAGTGTATTGAATATCTTCTCTCTTGGTACTTTGTCTTTTCCAGATTGACAAAACTTAAATACAGATCTTGATTATATTCCCATGATTTCTCAACTATTTCTTGTAAAGTGAAGATCTGATCCTGACAGCCTGTATTTGGCCAGAATCCAGCTTGTTCTTCACCAAGCTTTTTTTCCACAATTTTTCTCAACTGTCTCCTAAGTACACTTGTATAAATCTTACAAGGAACACTCAGTAGGGAAATACCTCTGTAATTCTCACATTCAGTTTTATTGCCCTTTTTATATATGGGGTACTTATGAGAGATCTACTCCAATCATCGAGAATTCGTCCCTCTGTCCAGGCTTTCTGAACTGTGCAGTGCAGGCACTGTAAGACTTATACCACCATACTTCAGTATTTCTGGTTGAATATCATCTACTGCTGCTGCTGCCTTTCCACATTTTCAAGCCTTTGATGGCTTTTTCTACTTCAAGTATGGACATGTATGCCTGTTGAGTGTTTTTTTACAACTGTGGTATCATTGCTTGTTTCATTTAGCAATTTTTCTAAGTATTTACTCCATACTTCAAGGATATCTTTTTCTCCTGTTTTCATTTCACCTTTATCATCTCTAACTCCTTTTATAGGCACTCTTTCCTCCATTCCTAAACTTCTTCAACAACCTCCAGAATATTTTGCTTCCTTCTTTGATATTTATTTTCTATGTTCTTGCCAAAGTCCTCCCGTGAGTTTTGTTTAGCAAGTTTTACACAGTGTTTAGCTTTCTTACATTTGTCTCTGTATTCTCTAAGAGCACAAGCTGACTTATTTGCCAGGAACTTTTGATATGCTTTCTTCTTTTCCTTCACTGCCTCCTTAATTTACTGTGTCCATCATGGAGTTTTGATTTTTCTATCCTTGAAGACAACCTCACCACATTCCTCTCTGGCTGAATCAATCAGGGTTTTGTTCAAGGCTTGCCACTGAATCTCCAAGGTATGGTTCCTGTTCTCAAACTCCTTCATTTTTTCTTCAATAATTTTTGTGCATTTATTCTACAGTTCACATCTGAGAGCTGCTCAACTTTTATTCACTTTAAAACTTTCTTGCATGTGATTTGTTTTGATATGAAATGCAATTTTATCCTGCTCAAGACTAAATAGTGATCACTTCCAATTTCAAATCCTCTGTACACTCTGGTGTCCTGCACCAGAGAGAAAACATCATTATCAAAAATAACAGTCAATGAGACTTTTCTTATTCCTTACCTCTTCTGTCCATGTGAATTTGTGCACATTTTTATGTTGGAACATGGTGTTAGTAATAACCAGTCCATGTTCTGAGTAGAAATCCAACAGGTATTTGCCATTATTATTATTAGCTTTGCTCTTTTCTCCAAATTTTCCCAAAATATTTTTGTATATCTGACAGTCATTTCCTACTTTGCTATTTAGATCTCCAATAAGGACCAGTTTTTCATGGTGTGAGTTGCTTTCTCTAAAGCCTGAAAAAAATTCTTCTACTTCTACTTTAGTAGATCCTTCTGTGGGACAGGTAAGTCTCATTGTCCAGTTTCCCATTCTGATATTTGCCCACATTACTCTACTTGAAATTGATTGCCATTCAAGAAGCTTACCTTCATATTTAGTGTTGACTAATATGGCTACTCCTTCTTTTCTTTGATTGTCATTGTCTGAATATAACATTTTGTACTTAAATTAAGGGGATATTAAATCCCCCATAGTTTTAAAACCGAATAAGAAACTCAGACTTTGAGTTTCTTATTCGGTTTTAAAACTATGTGGGATTTAATATCCCCTTAATTTAAGTAATGTTTTCATTGCCGAAATGAAGCTTATTAGCTCTTTATACTTAAGTAACTTAATGGTTGCACCTGTTTGGAAAACTCGTTCGCAGAGTACATAAGTTCTTTTCGCTATACACTTTGGTATTAGGTCTAGCTACTCACTGATGAAGCCTCAAAAAAGGCTGAAACTGGTCTGGGTAGTGACCTCCCTCCATAATGTAATAACAGCATACATTTCCTAGGAAATGTGTTTTTACATTATGGAAAATACCTAAGAATAGCAATCTGAACTTCCCTCACCTTTGCAACGAGTCGTCCGGTATTGTACTACGTACTAGGATCACTTGCATTTGCTAACGCTAGTGTCGCCGATACTTTATAGTTTACTATATTTGGCAAGAAACTCTGATTCCAATCTTTGAATTTCTTATTCAGTTTTAAAACTATGTGGGATTTAATATCCTCTTAATTTAAGTAATGTTTTCATTGCCGAAATGAAGCTTATTAGCTCTTTATACTTAAATAACATTTTGTATTTATTGCTCAGAAAGATCTCACCAGTTTTTGTCTTTTTTGTTTCAGTCACCCCTATTATGTCGATCTGGTAGTTATCTAATTCCTCAGCTAGCTCCATTTCTTTGCCATTCTGACTTCTTATGTTGATAGTACCGATCTTTAAGTCTGGTGTTGATTTGGGGCATGTTTTCAAATTTGTTCCAGTAGCTGACTTTTGGCTGTTTGCCCTGGTTCCTCTGGTGAAAACAACGAGGGCCTTGTTTAACCGGGCTACACTCCAGCCGGCATGAAATTTTGCCATTTTGTACCGTCATTTTGATTTATGCCAATAAGAATACAATTTGGTTGGCTAATTCCCAAATTTTTAGCCCATCCTCGTTCGTTCAGTATCCAGGTAGATAACCAACAGGGTGCACCATGAGAAAGTGAGGATTGGACATTTGGTCAGAAGCTCTGGTCGGTTCTCTGCATTCTTTAAAGGTTATGTGGAGGTCTCCTCGCAGTTATATAGCTTTGACCCTTAAGCACTCTTGTGATTATATAAACTGGTAATTATAATCACAAATTTAAATTGGCACAGTCTAATTATTTCTGTAGTACATCTATACTTCTTATTCTTCCATCAACACCTTTAACCCATAAGTAGGTGTGCAATTGTAATGTGGTATTGTTGTAAGTCTTATTTTTACAGCTTGCAACATGACTTAGTTTAGTATAATTAAATGCTTGAAAATTTTACATAAATGCTTTTTTATACTGTTATTTAAAAAAGCCAGATTAGATAACTGAATGCATCGTGAAAAGGGAGTCTGACTTGGACAAGTTTTTTTCTGGCTAGTAGCTTTAAGTATTATTTCTTTAGTCCTGTAAAAATTATGGTTTTAAAACAAATCTAGGCAGGTTGTGAGCCCTAAGGACTTCTGAGTACTTTGGAGTATTATTATTAGTATAATCATTATTATTAATTTCTGAATTATAAACTATAAACCATTTGAAACAACAACAGTATGTGTAGATGGTCCTATCTATGCTGAACTGTATAGATTTTATACTATAATTTTATAAGGTGGTTTGCAATGCTGCCTACTTAAATGTTTTTCACTAGGTATTATACCAAAGTTAGGATTGTTAAAAAATTATTACATTTGGCCACAATGTTATGAGCTCTGGGACTCCTAAGCCACATAATGAATTTTCTGGTAAATTTTTAACACACTAACATAAAATTCACTATGAATTAGAATCTAATGGTTCACTCCTATTTCTGGACCTTCTACTAAGCAATTGGGAAAATTAAAAGTCTATATTTCAGAAGTCTACACATATTGAAAGATATCTACATACCTCTTCCCATTATTATAGACCTCAAAAAATGAATATTATTTCCACACAAGGAAATAATATTCATTCATTCACAAAAAAACTGCCAAACACATCACTGACAAAGAACTAGGTATTATTTCCACACTAGGAGCAAGAGCCTGCTGCTCATCACTGACAAGAATCAGTGGTGCAACATACAATTAGAAATACACTACTTGGAAAGAAGTCAATGGACACCTGATGGGCAAGGTGCATCGTGTAATGTAACAAGTCACGTTCTTATAGCCAGTATAAATTGGAGGAATATGATTCTCCCAAGTCCGTGCAACTGTGACTGGGTGAAATGATTACAAGAAGGGAACTGACAGAGTTTAAAAGAGGCGTTGTGGTAGGATGCCATATTGCAGGCCTATCTGATCGGCAAATTGATGAACAAATTGAGCCATCCCAGGTCAACATACCATACTGAGATGGAAATGCTGGGAGCCAGCTGCAAGTGCTCACCTGCAGTGGATAACCCAGCACACTCATTAAATGTGAGCGTAGGGTGTTATGAAGGATAATATGTAAAAACCACCATTCGTCGGCTGATATGTTGAATGTGAGCTCTGTGCATTGACTGAAAACAAATCTGCACAAAAACATTCAGACCCAAGGCTCACAACATAGTTTCCATGGTAGGACTGCAATATACAAGAGCTCTATGTTACCTGAACCAACATGTAGCATCATCTTCATCGATGCAAAGAGCATGCACAGTGAGACGTGGAAGCCTGGAAAGCTGTGTTATGTAGCAACGAATCATGCTGTACCCCTCTACTGAGGGGACTGACAGGTGTGGGTGTGGTGGATGCCCTGTGAATGTCTTATCAGAGTGCATAACCCCAACTATGAAATTCAGAGCTGGTGGTGTGATGGTATGGCCTTGTTTTTCCTGGTTTGGTCTAGACCTCTGTTTGCGGTACCACGAACACTGAACTACTGAATATGAAAGTTCTGGACAATGCAGTGCTTCCTACTTTGTGACTTTTCTGCAGAACTGACCACTGTCTCTTTCAGCAAGACAATGCACCGTGTCATAAGGCTGTTGCTGTAACTGTGTGGGTTTGTGGACATTGTCACCACACTTGACTGGCCTCCACAGAGCTCTGATTTGAACTCTACTGAATGTCTGCAGGATGAACTGGAGCATCGGGTGAGGTCAAGGAACATCATGCCCCACAACAGTCTAGGACCTAATTACATGCTTACAGGAAGAATGGTCCAAGATTCCCATTGATAGCTATTGTATCTTTGTGGAAAGTATGCCCTATCACAGTGCTTCGCAAACTTATGGATGTAAAGGCCCCCTTGGAAAAATTAAAATATTTCACTGGTCTCCATTAAAAAAAAAAAAAAAAAAAATCGTAATACAGACATATATTATTATAATATTGTATTTATATTCAGTACAAAACATACACATAGAATATTGCAAAAATCAAATAGGACTGCAATATCTTGTATATTGCAGTCCTACCATGTTTTAAGACTAAGTGTGCTATGTCAAATGTGTATGTAAGATGCTAAAAATATAACATACACATTTGACATAGCACACTTAGTCTTAAAACATTTTAAATTTGTTTTCATTAGTTCACGACCTCGACAAAACTAACGGCCCCCAAGGGGGCTGTGGCCCATAGTTTGGGAAGCGCTGCCCTATCAGATAGGGCATACTTTGGATGAACAGTCACAACAATCAGATGATTGCTGTGACTTTTTGCTGTCCTACATCTTATTAAGGCGGGTGCCATAGATGTTTGTTTTTCACATTTAGGTGTCCATTGACTTCTTTCCAAGCAGTGTATTTTAAAATAACATCAGTCTCTTCTATAACTGCATAATAGTTGTCACCTTTGTTAGTCCTTACTGTTTTGTCTTCTAGTTTGTATATTTACACCTGAATAAATCCTGCGTAATTAGGATGAAACATTGTGTTGTCAATTAAAATAAATGTTATCATCTTATCCTAGTGTTTTGCCTTATAAACTCTTAGTCATATACACTGCTGTCCAAAATCTAAGGATGAACACTTTCTGAATATTACAACTGCAATTTCAGATCAATCAGTTTGTAGCAATTTGTATCAGGTCATACCAAAAGTAATGTCGTTTTTTATACTGTACTTGTTCAAACATGTCTCAGCTTGTCTAAACATGAATTTTAAAAACTTTATAAGTACTGCTAAGCTGAGGTGTCCTCATTCTTAGGAATTCCATCTTGCAAGAACATCATACAAAAGTTATTGTTTAAATTACTTTGCTTTATGAGGTCAAAAAAAAAAAAGGCAGCAATGCTTCTAAGACTAAAAAATGGACAAAAAATGTATGTCAGTAATGTTTTGAACGTGTGAAAGTGCCAGTAATGGTTTCAAAATTTTGCAAGGGGACTTTAGCTTGAAAGACTCTCCTCACTCTGGGTGTCCTCTCTCTCTCTCTCTCTCGGTAATGATATGATGGAAGCTGCTATTGCAAGAAATGCCAATGCAACTGTTAAGATTTAGCAAAAGATCTTAATTCATCATCATCAACCATCTGTTGCTATTTGCAGGAATTTGGAATAGTGTCTAAGTTTGGCTAGTGGGTTTCTCATGAACTGATGAATGACAATCGATGAGAGCGTATCAACATCTGCATTGCTTGCTCTTTGTTCTCGAGAAGTTCACTCTTCGTTTTTGAGTTTTGTAGTCACCGGTGATGAAAAGTGGATACTTTACAAGAATTTTAAACACTGACGGCAGTGGGTTCATTTGGGGGAACATGCCAAATCTCAGTCAAAACAAGACCTTCACCCTCAGAAGGTTTTGTTAAGCATTGGGTGGGATATGGCTGGTATTATGCGCAGGTATTAAGAGGTGTTCTCTGGTCAATCGAAATGATGTTGTTTTTCCAGCATGATAACATATGCCCTCATAGTGCAAGAATCACTTGCACCAAGATTGAGGAACTCAGCTGGGAAAAGCTTCCACATCCTCCATATTCTCCTGATCTTGCACCTTCAGATTACTACTTATATCTAGTTTGCAACATTTCATTAATGAAAAATAGTAAGATATATTAGAAGTACAAAAATTGATCATATGTGACTTATCTGCCTCTAAACCTTCTGCATTCTATAGAAATGGCATTATGAAGCTTTCACAATGTTGGGAGAGCATTATTGATTTAAATGAAGAACATATATTATTATTATTATTATTATTATTATTACCCCAAGACCTCACGGAGTCAAAGACTCATCTGGGAGGTCCTTTTATCACACACAACTCATCATACCGTGTCTTAAACACTCAAACTCTTTGCAGACGCCACACTCTCAGGTAAGGCATTCCAATCATTTACAACTCTGCACGAAAAAAACTTGCCTCTCATTCCCCTACTCACACCTACATATTTAGCAAGTGATTTAACTCTTATATATCCTTTCAAAACTTAATGCTAAAAATGACATTACTTTTGGATGACCTAATAGAACTGATTTTGAGTAGAAAACTGTTACAGATTCATATTTTTGAATCATTCACAAAGGGATCACGTGATGACACTCCACAGGATAAAAGGCGAAAGGTTGCACTAAGCAAACTGTTTGAAAGAAGCTCTTTTTGTAAAGGAATCAAGTTGCAAACTTGGATGTCTTATAATATCTCAAAGACATCATCTAGATCAGGGATTCTCAAGCTATGGTACGCGTACCACTGGTGGTACGTGAGTCACTGCCCGGTGGTACGAAAACAGATTTGCTTACTGGTACATCTAATATCTTGAATTAAATATAGTGGTACACCACTGGAAAAGGTTGAGATCTAGATGATTTCATGCAGGAAAGAATTATTGGAAAGCCTTGAAGAAGGCCATAGAATTAATGATATTGCCAGAGAGTTTGGAATCTCACATAGTTGTATCCAGGCTCTGGTCAGCAATTCAAACCAGTGGAATGTGTTCCAGACATTTGTTAAGTGGTCTCAAGTCTCTCTACCATGGAGCATGAAGACAAATTTTTGGTTATAACAACAAAAGGTAATCTGCACGCCACGGCAGGTCAGCTTGCAACTCGGCTCCATTCAAGCATAGGTGTCTTGATAGTCTGTGGCGAGACAACTGTCACAAGTAGTCTTATGTGTTGTGTCTCTTTATCCATAGCTCATTGTAGAGCACATTTTCAATGGTGTTTTTTCCATAAAAATTATACAAGACGGCTTCTCAATTACACAATTGCCTGTAAACAGTACATTAGTGGACTAATGTACTCTTTATAGATGAGTATTGTTTTAGTTTTTCCTCTGATTCTAGATGACTCTTCATTTGGCATGAAAGTGGCTGCTTACCATCACAAGAATGTCCTTGAAAGGGATAGATTATGGGAGTTCTGGGGTCATGGTGGGAGACATTGTTTAATGGATGCACTGAGCTACAGGAGCTGGAAAAAGGAACTAACTTGTGAATGATATTGCAATGAAGTTCAATGTCATGTTCGATTGTTCTGTGATGCTGTAGGTGAAGAATTCTTTATGGATGACAATGCCACACCACATTGTACATGAGCAGTGGAGATACTTCTGGAGACGACGATATTAACCGAATGGAGGGGCCAGCACACTCCCCCCACCCCCCCAGATCTCAACTCCATAGAACACGTTTGATACACAATAGGGAGACGCATTGCTACTCGAAATTTCCCTCCAGAAAACAGAGCCTTATCCTTGCTCTGAAGGAGCGAGCGAGTCATTTTGCCTCAAGAACTCTTGAATCACTTGGTGCTAAGCATGGTATGATGTGAGAGCTGCATCGCAGTTCAGGGTTACACATTCCATACTGTAATGTCTCTCTGTATGGCTTTCTGTAAGTACTGTACATTAATTGCTTAACTATGTCCTTAGGAGATTTGTAACTTTTGTCAGAAACATATTGCAATTTAATTTGTATGAAATTTATAACACATTTATTGTGTAATATAATTTATTAGTATGCTGGCAATAAATTTGTCCACATTTGGCTGTAGTCATGAAATTTTTTTCATATATAGGTAAAGAAGTAGTTCATTCTTTATATGTGTGTGTGTGTGTGTGCGTGTGTGTGTGTGTGCGCGCGCGCACACACACACACACAGGTAACCCTCATATAACGCGGTGCTTATACAACCCGGTTTCAATATAACACTGTCTACAAATTGTAGTATATTTTTCATTGCAGGACTTAAAAATCAAATTTTATCTTTGTTAAATTTGCGTCTGCCTGTATCGTGCATGTAGTTATAAGTGGTGAATTTATATTAGGGGAAATACCCTTTAGTATGCATATACTTCAGTTGTTATCATATAAAGTGTTTATACGATAAACAGAATGATTGATTTTTTTCATCCTATTGTTTTGAAAATTGTCTTCGTTTCTGCCAGGAAAGCACATTAAAAATCATAAGTGTGTTAATCTCAAGCTGAACACTTTATTTTGTGGTATCTAACTGGTGACCACCAGTATCTAGATTTGCAAGGGATCTTGTCTATATTGCATGCCTTTGGGTCCATTTCATGGAAGAGTTTGGACAAACCTGTGCTGTTGCTCTTGATGTCTCCAAGACTTTTGATGGGGTCTGGCATTGAGAGCTTGTCAATGAGTCTCTGTCATTTAGACCTCCTTGGTCCTTATGTAAATGGATTGCCAGTCTTCTCTCCTATCAATTCCTATGTGCAATGATGGATGGTGTTCTTTCCTCAAATTTTCCTGATAATGCCAGTGTCCCTCATGTCTTTGTCATTTCACCTATCCTCTTCCTAATATATATATATATAATGACCTGCTCTCATTGACTGCAAGCCCTGTTCATTGTTTTACTGATGGCACACTCCACTCACCTTACAAGCCTTGCAGTGCTCAGGCATCTCAAGCTTCAAGATCATCTGTAATGGTGCCCTGTATACTGATCTCCACGATGTCCTTGGTTGGAGTGGGAGCAGCCTGGTGAACTTTTGTACTTCCAAAACATATTTGATTGCTTTCTCTTGAAAAAAGACCCCAGGTCTTCTCCACTTGCTTTTGAGAGTGCTGAGCATCAACAGTTATGACTAAATCTTTATCTTGCCCCAGGCCTTTCTTAACACAATCATATATGTAACATCAACTTCCAAAAGACTTGGCATATTTTTCCACCCAGGAGAGTGCTTCTTTACTGAATAGTTGCTTGCTCTGTATGGATCCCAGATCTGACCAACATTGGAATACTGCTCTCATGTTTGGGATGCTGCACCTGGGACCTCCCTGGAAATTTTTGATTCTGTTCAGAAAAGGGTAGTCCAGTTGATTAATGACATATATAATATTAAATAATTACGAAACTGATGTAAAATTGTTTATTGTAGAATTCCTCCAGTATTCTTCAACTGTTGGAGACTGTAGTCCTTTGGAAATCTTCCACAAGGGAGGCGGTCCCCACCAGACCATTAAGTGAAAGGAATGAAAGACGACTGGGAGCAGCAGGTTTGGTGAATATGCAGTTTGACTGAAAAGGGACATTGAGCAGCTACTGTCTATGCTCATGCAGATCTGGCAGAATTGGGAGGCATAATGGATTTCAGCACTACTTGAAGACCATGGAAACATCTGCAGAAGAGACAACATTGAAACTCATCCCCCATGGGAAAACAGCCAAAGTGAGTTTGCAAGGGAAGCGTCATTGATCAAATAGATTTAAAAATTGAGAAGTCAGTGGAAGATATTTACAATACTAAAGAATTATGGAAGGGACTTATGTAAAATTGTTTATTTGTATTTTTGGCTATGTTTAATAGCAATTTTCAATGCACTACAGAATGATAACCACAAAAAAGAGAACAAGCAGAGTGCCCTCCCACAATGAGTCCTTGGAGGTGTGATGTAATAATTAAATTGAAAGTGTATATTATATGCTATCAACTGCAGGAGAATAATTCCATCTTCATTAATAAGTATTAAGAAATAAATTAAAAATAAAATCTTATCATGGATTTTAGGCAAGTGGCCTGTTTTTGGTCTTGTGCCATTATATTCTTTGTCTTCCAGTTCTTTTTTCCATCTATTTTATATCTGTATAATATTTTTGGCAATCTGTCATTCTATTTAGATGTTCTATTTTTGTTTATATTTACTTATTATAGAAGTTAATTGGTTTTATATTCAGGGATTGTAAAATTTCATTTGTTTTATGGTCCCACTTGGTATATCCTGCTGATTTTTGAGAAGTTTCATCTCTGCTGTTTGAATTGGTTTTTCATTATTCTTTTTTATGGTCCATGTTTCACTTCCATATAATAAATCTAAAGGACATTATATCATTGATTTTGCTGTGTTTTTGTACCAGGAATGGCTTTAATATATTGTTTATTATGCATTTACTTTAACAAATTTTAACAACATTTGCAGTTTTAATGTCTATATATTTTTCATATAAGTCACATCCGATGTATTTGAAAGTGTTTACTTGGCTTAATGTTTTATATATATATATCACTATTTTATTTATTGGGTTTTCTCTTTTGAAAGGCATTTTTTTTGTCTTTATTTTTGGTATTCTTATATTGTATTGTTCTGAAATTGTTCCAACATGGGTGATGGTGCTGTATAGTTCTCAGTATATAGAAAACTAGCTCATATTGGTAAATACATTGATCTAACTCACATCATCACCCTTGTCAGAAATATAGTGCAGTCAAATCTCTGGCTAACAGAGTTCATAAAATATGTTCAACTAATTATCTTTTGAACAAGAAACAAGAAACTGTCTATTATTAAAACTAAATTTTATTTCTAATGGTTATAATGCAAAGACTATAAATTAAATAATTATGGCCTTCATCCTAACTCACCTCAAGAAGTTTCCAAAATTTGTCTTCCATATGTTAAAGGACTTTCAGAAAGAATAGCAAGATTTCACCCAATTGACCTGCAAGTCTCCTTCCATCCAGTTCATAAACTAAATACCTTCCTTATCTCTCCAAAAGAAAAATATCCTCCTCTTTCTTATTCTGGAGTTTACATAATCCCCTGTTCTTGTGGCTTATTTACTGCACAAAATTGTCTTGAAGAATATCAAGAATATGTTGCACTTTAAGAGCCTGACAAATATGGTACAAGCCACGCCTTTATCTACAAAACACAGAATCAAGTTATACACAAAAGCTATTTTCTTCTGAAAAGACTGTATAAAGAAAGCTGTGAAGCACACATTCACAATCCTAACTTTAACAAAAACAATTGCCTTATACTTTTTCAATCTTGGGAAGTTATCTTAACTAATACTTGCCATTCATGTGTTTTATAAATTGTAATTAATTATGTAAATTAAAATAATTTATTTTATCTTTAATTATTTCTTAATACTTAATGCAGATGGGAGTTATTTTTCTGTGGTCGATAGTGCATCTAATATCACGCGCTTTCATATTAAATGTTCTCTCTTTTTTGTGGTTATCTTCCTGTAGTGTATTGAACATGGCTATGAAACATTCTGAAAATTCTAAAAAGCCTAGAATTCTACAAATAAACAATTTTTTTAAGTAACATCTGTAATTATTTAGTATTTTATATCCTCCACTTACGTCATGATATTTAAATCTGTTTGATTAATGGCACTTCTCTTTCACACTCTCCTCTGCAGATGGTTCCATGTCCGTAGTTCAGCAGCACTGGCATCCATTGTGTCACTCATTTCTGCCAGATCTGCATGAACTCAGGCAGCAGCTACTCAAACCTCCCTTTATAGTAGAATCACATATTCACCAAACCTGCTACTCTCAGTCATCTTTCATTCCTTCCACTTCAGTCCTGTGGGGGCAGCCTCCCTTGTGAATTATTTCCTGAGTACTAGTCTCCAACAGGTAAAGAGGAATATCCTGCCCACACACACACACACTTGGCATTTGTTTACTATAGGCTCTTTTGCCTTCCATGTGTGTGAGAGAAATAAAATAAAATTAGCCCTTCTCAACTGAGTTTTGGCATTTCTCAGTTAGATGCAGTGATATACAGATTTTGGGATGAATTCACTCTAAAATAAGAACAAAGTTGTAGACTAAACTAGTCATCCTACTGTGATTATTAAAGTTTTGTAATTGACATCTGATAATTATAACTTGCACTATATTTTATGTACTCTGTCTGCAAATAAATATTCATTTGTGAATAAGTGACAGCCTTCTTTTCTTGTATGGCAAAGGTATATTTAGACAAAGATTAAAGCAACAGAAGTTTTATGCATGAACATAAACCTTCTGTTGCTTTAGTCTTTTACAAATATATAATGCTTAAAACCAAAACATGTTTATCTTGATACTTTCTTATGGAACTTTTTTTTCCTCCAAATACCAGCTGGTTGGAGGAGCAGTATTTTCTATTGGAGCATGGTCATTCTTGGAAGACTATAATTATAAAGGCTTACCCGATGTGAAAAGTGCCTTTGATATATTTCTTCATATATCTGTTGTTGTCATGGTTCTTGGTGCAGTTGTATTCATCATCAGTTTTGCTGGATGTTTAGGAGCCCTCAGAGAAAATACCTGCCTTCTTAAATTCGTGAGTAATTTCTTTTTTTTTTTTTTTTTGTAGAGTTTTTTCCCCTAATTTTTTCTTATAATGAAGTTATTTATGTTTAAATTGATATACATATTTCTTGTGATTATGGTCTAAAATACATCCCTTTTACACTACATGAAAAATAAGAAAAAATGTTTAATTACTAATTTTGGTGACTTAGCCTTTTCTTACTGTCTCACTAATTGTCTCCAGAATGAAGACAATTAGAGACAATATCATATAGAACTTTCATTTTATTCCATTCAACTTTGAAGATTATTTTTTGCAGAAATGCTAACTAGGATTTCATTCTTAGGAAATGCAATTTTCTTGATTTTTAGACTCAGTTGTTAAACTCATTTCAAGGAATCTTAGCTTAAGACATTTTAAGTAAAAGCAAAAATTACTCAAGGTATAACAAAATATATAGTTTAATTAATCAAATACTATCTACAATAAGTTATGGGGATAATAAATCCCTCATTATTTTAAAGCCAGATACGAAACACGGAGATCAGAGCTTACTCCACTTTTGACATGAGTTGCCATAGTGTTGTACTACCCACGTGATTACTTACGCTTGGACTCTCTGATAGTTCTTCGGCAGGAAACTCTTAGATTTCAACGGAGCTTGCTCCACCTTTGACACGAGTTGCCATAGTGTTGTGCTACACAAGTGATTACTTACGCTTGGACTCGCCGATAGTTTTTCGGCAGGAAACTCTTAAATCTTAGATTTCAAAAACAGGCTATCTACAGTAATTATATACAAAAATTATCTTTTGTTTTTAACCCAAATTTCAGATTCAAAGGGGTGCTTAAGGGTCAAAGCTATATAACTGAGAGGAGACATTCTCTCCGCCTTCAAAGGAATGCGGAGAACCGACCAAGGCTTCTGACCTAATGTCCCATTCTCACCTTCTCGTAATGCACCCTGTTAAGCATCTACCTGGATATTGAATGGATAAGGATGGGCTGGCAATTTGGGATTTAGCCAACCAAATTGTATTCTTATTGGCTTATACCAAAATTTCAAATGATGGTACAACATGACAGCATTTCATGTCGGCTGGGGTGTCGCCTGGTTAAACAAGGTCCCCGTTTTCACCAGGACACAAGGGCAAACAGTGAAAAGTCAACTACTTGAACAAATCCTAAAACTTACCCCAACTCAGCATCACCAGAGTTCAAGATCGGTACTATCACATAAGAAGCATGAATGGCAAAGAAATGGAGCTAGCTGAGGAATTGGATAAGTACCAAATCAACATAATACAGGGTGACTGAAACAAAAAAGACAAACTGGTGAGATCTTTCTGAGCAATAAATGCAAAATGTTATATTCAGGCAATGACAATCGAGGAAAAGAAGCAGCCATAGTATTCAACAATAAATACGAGACTAATCTTCTTGACCGGCAGGCATTCTCAAGTAGAGAGATGTGGGCAAATATGAGAATGGGTAAATGAACAATGAGACTTATTTGTGTATATGGTCCTACAAAGGTTCTACTAAGGTAGAAGTGGAGGAATTTTTTGAGGCTTTTAGAGAAAGCAACTGACAACATGAAAAAGGAAAAGTTGGTCCTTGTTGGGGATCTAAATAGCAGAGTAGGAAATGATTGTCAGACATATACAAATATTTAGGGAAAATTTGGAGAAAAGTGCAAGCTAATAATAATGGCAAATACCTGTTGGATTTCTGCTCAGGACATGGACTGGTTATTATTAACACAATGTTCCAACATAAAAATGTGCACAAATTCACATGCAGAGAAGAGGCAAGGAATAAGAAAAGTCTCAATGACTATGTTATTGTTGATAGTGATGTTTTCCCATTGGTGCTACAGAGAATTTGAAATTGGAAGTGATCACCATTTAGTCTTGAGCAGGATAAAATTGAATTTCATATTGAAAAGAAGAACATAAGAAAGTTTTAAAGCAAATAAAATTTGAGCAGCTCTCAAATGTGAACTGTAGACTAAAATACACAAATATTATTCAAGAAAAAATGAAAGAGTTTGAGAGCAGGAACCAAACCTTGGAGATTCAGTGGCAAGCACTGAAGAAAACACTGATTCATCCAGAGAGGCATTTGGCGAGGTTGTGCACAAGGATAGGAAAATCAGAACTCCACTGGGGCACAGAAAGTTAAAGGGGCAGTGAAGAAAAGAAGAAAGCATATCACACAAGGAGGTTGTTCAAGAAGCTCAGAAATGGAGGAAAAAATGCTGTAAAAGGAATTAGAGAGGATAAAGGTGACATCAAAATAGGAGAAAAAGATATCCTTGAAGTATGGAGTAATTATTTTGAAAAACTCCTAAATGAAACAAGCAGTGATGACAGCACAGCAGTAAAAAAAAAACACTGACCAGGCAATCAGTCAGGAATACATATCCATACTCGAAGTAGGAAAAAAAGCCATCAAAGGCTTGAAATGTGGAAAGTCAGCAGGAGTAGATCATATTCGACCAGAAATGCTCAAGTATGGAGGTATAAAAGTCTGACAGTGGCTGCACTGCATAGTTCAGAAGGCCTGGATAGAGGGACGAATTCCAAATGATTGGAGTAGATCTCTCATAGTACCCATATATATAAAATGGAAATAAAACAATGTGAAAATTACAGAGGCATTTCATTACTGAGTGTTCCTGATAAGATCTATGCAAGTATACTTGAGAAATTGTTGACAAGGATTGTGGAAGAGAAGCTTGGTGAAGAACATGCTGGATTCAGGCTAATTAGAGGCTGTCAGAATCAGATTTTCACTTTCTCAACTATCTGTCATAAATCATGGGAATATAAGAAAGATCTGTATTTATGTTTTGTTGATCTGGAAAAGGCATATGACAAGGTGCCAAGAGAGAAGCTATTCCAAACGCTACAATTATATGATGTTAATGGGGCATTATATCAAGCAATACTTTGTCTCTATTTGAGTTGTAAGTCAGCAGTTAGAATTGAATGAAGTACAGGAAGATGGTTTAATGTTAAATCTGGTGTCAGACAAGGATGTATGTTATCTCCTCTGTTATTCATGATCTATATGGATCACGTTATGAAGGAAAGTGGTATTAAACCTAATATCAAAATTGGAGATGTTAATGTCAGCTCTTTGCTTTATGCAGATGATGTTATACTTCTAAATAAATCTGCTACAAGTCTGCAAGATTCCCTGACTAAATTGAATAACTGTTGTAATAGATATGGTATGAAGGTGAGCATTAAAAAGACAGACAATGAAAATATTCAGAAACATTGAAAATATCAACTGTATTGTGAATGGTGAACTTATAGAACACGCAAAACATTTCGTCTACTTAGGCACAATTTTTAGTGAAGATGGTAAGTTAAATATGGAAATAGACAACAGAATCAACAAAGCTGGTATGGTAGGAAGTCAACTGAATAAATTTATATGGAATAAGAGAGAAATTAGCCAAAACACTAAATTAGCTGTATACAAGACAGTGTTCAAACCAGTTTTAACTTATGGATCTGAGAGCTGGGTCAGAAGTAAAACACTTGACCAAAGACTAGAGACCGCAGATATGAGAGTCCTGAGAAAGATTAGAGGTGTGAACAGATGGTATCAATGGCAATATCATATTAAAAATGAGGATATTAAGAAAGAAATTGACATTGTCAGCATCCAGGAATGCATTAGCAGAGCTAATCTCAGGTGGTATGGTCACTTAAATAGAATGGGAGAGGAAAGATTAGCAAAGCAAGTGTTCTCTGCCAACCTGGCAGACAAAACTTGCTTTGCTAATAGGTGGATTGATACAGTAAAAAGTGCCTCAGAAGACAGAAATATGAGACCTGAGAATATTGGATTTTTGACATTTAACAGACTGTTTTGGAGGAAAATTGTAGATAGGAAGTTAGTAATGATGTAAATTTTTCATGTAGTACTATCATATCCTGTACACTCCCTGATGGTATGTATCGGGAATTTGATGATGATTTCAGATTCATAAATTAAAATTCGTTTCAAACACTGTCACAGAGTGTTTAAAACCAATTGATTAATGTACCTAGTTTATTGACTGATTTTTCTTTTATTTCATATAGATTTATTTGTCCAGTTGACTTCCTACCATGCCAATTTTGCTGATTCTGTTGTCTGTTTCCATGTTTAACTTTCCTTCATCACTAAAAATGGTGTTTAAATATCTGAAATATTTTTCTTGTTTTGTGGATTCTTTCTCCACTCTGGATTTGGTTGATGTTTTCATTGTTTCTATGTTAATTGTGTTTGTCTTTATTGCTGATTTTCATATCAAATTAATTACTGTAGCAATTCAATTTAGTTAGGGAATTAAATTACTCCAGTACAGTCCTGTACTCCTGTATACTCTTCTTTAACAGAAATTCAGAACTTGTCCAGGGATAGATCAGTAAATCTCATCTTGAATGTACGATCAGATTGCAGCCCACAAAGTTCTTCCTCTTCTCTTAAAGTCAAGTTCTCTGGATGAGCAGAAGATTCAGAGTATGGATCTCTCACCCAATCATACGTTTGTGT
The DNA here is from genome assembly GCF_054136105.1 of Typopeltis vanoorti. Taxonomy (NCBI): domain Eukaryota; kingdom Metazoa; phylum Arthropoda; class Arachnida; order Uropygi; family Thelyphonidae; genus Typopeltis; species Typopeltis vanoorti. Next base: position 42,572,286 of record NC_143553.1, read on the forward strand.
TTGAAGGGAAGGAAAATAATGTTAAATTTTTATCATCAATTCTTCCCGGTGGGTTACGATAAGACTTGAAATTTCATAATATCCTTCTTTACTTATAAGCCCCACCAGTAATTGAAACATATCAAGATTCCCTTTTGCAATATGATTTTTCCGAAGATTCAGCCTTTCTTTAAATTCCAAGAATCTTGTCACTTGAAGTTAATATATTTTCTCCAGGGCACTGCAGTGACTTGTTCAGCATATTAATGTAATGAAAAATGTCGGCTAAATAGGCTAGTATCTGCACCCACTTTTGATCTTCAAAACACTTGGCAAAACTTGTTTATTGTTTTCTTGAAAATATCTTTGCAATTCATCTTTTAGTTCAAACACCCTATTTAGAACTTTTCCTCTACTTAGCCACCGGATTTCTGTATAGAGCAAAAGATTTATATGCTCTTTGTCCAGGTTTTCACACAGATTTTTAAACATTCTGGAGTGAACTGGCTTTAATGTTTAATTAAGTTAACCATTTTTGTGGCATCATCAAAAACTTTTTTCAGTTCATCTCCAAGAGATTTTGACATCAACACTCTTGACGATGTCTTTGTGACAGATGAAATATTGGATCTAGTAAACTTGTATTTTATTGTTTCTCAGTGCTCTTATGCATTCCATTAAACCTAATAAAGAACCTCTATTTGGCTTGAACCCAGCTCATCTTTTCTAAGCTTCCTGTCCACAATTTTTGCTAGCCTTTTCTGATGTATACATACATAAAAGCTAGTAGGGAAAAATTCCTCTAATTATCACATTTGGTTGTATTTCTTTCCCTTTTTATTGATTAATACTATGGGAACTCTACCCGTAATATGGAATTTGACCCTCTGATAAGGTCTTCTAAATTCTGCAGTGTAGCCACTTTTTACACCTCCATATTTTTGAGTATTTCTTGTTGAATATCATGTGCTTAAGCTCCCTTTCCACATCAGGTTTTCAGATGCTTTTCTGCCACAAGTATTGATATGTGCCCCTGATTGCATTCCTATTTTTCTACTGCCATGATGTTACTGTTTCCTATAGCTGTCTTTCAAAGCATTTACTCTACTCTAGACATCTAGAATAATTTCAGTCTTTAAATCACCTTTATCATCTTTGATTCCTTTTACATATTCTTTCCTCTATTTCTAAGCTTTTTCACTAGCCTCCGATGTTTTGCCATCTTCCTGACACTTGTTTTTTATGCGCTTACCAAAGCCTTCCCATGACTTTTTTGTTTAGCTAGTTTTACACAGTGCTTCACTTTCCTACAGTTTTTCTTGTATTCTTTTAGTGCACAAACTGATTTGCTTGCCTGCAACTTTTGATATCCTTTCTTCTTTTTCTTGACACTTCCTCTTTAACTTTGAGTTAACCAGGGTATTTTGATTTTTCTATCCTTGCACATGACCTCACCACATGTCTCATTGGCTTAATCAGTCGGTGTTTTCTTCAGGATCTGCCACTCTTTCATTTTTTCTTGAATATTATTTGTGTATTTGAGTCTATAGTTCACTTCTGTAAGCTGCTCACTATTCATTTTAAAACTTTCTTACACACTTTTTTTTTAATTTTTAATATGATATTCAGTTTTATCTTGCTTAAAACTAAATGGTGATCACTTCATATCCTTCCTGCATCCTTGTTTCTTGAACCAGCATGAAGATATCACTATTGACAGTAACCTGCTGTGACTTTTCTTATTTCTTGTGTATTCTGTCCTTGTGAATTTCTGCACATCTTTATCTTGGAATGGTGTTAGTAAAAACTAGTCCATGTTCTGAACAAAAATCCAGCAAATGCTTATACTCGGAGAATTTTTTCAGAACATTTCTATATGTCTTGTAATCATTTTCCACTCTACTGTTTAGAAATCTACCAGGTATCAACTGTTCATTTTCTTTTTGTTTGTGTTATCTTCTTTCTCTAATCCCTCAAAAAATTCCTCCACTCGCCTTCCTTAGTAGAACCTTTTTCTGGAACTATATGCCCAAATAAGTCTCATTGTCCAGTACCCCTTTTTGATATTTAGCATTCAGGAAGATTATCTTAATATGTATTGTTTAATACCATAGTCATTCCTTCTTTTCCCTCATCATGATTGCATGTATATAACTCTTGTATTTGTGATAAAAAAAAAAAAAAAACCTCTCCTGTTTTTGTCTCCTTTGTTTTGGTAACACCCATTATGTCAGTCTGGTGCTTATCTAATTCTTCTGCTGGTTCCATTTCTTTTCCATTTATATTTTGTATGTTGTTGATGTTAATCTTGAATGGTGAGTTAGGATTTGTTCCAGTAGCTGACTTCACTGTTCGCCCTGGTTCCCCGATGAAAGTATTGGGAGCCTTGTTTAACTGGGTGATGTCCCAGACTTCATTAAATTCCATCATATTATTTTGGTTTAAGCCAATAAAAATACAATTGGGTCAGCTAAATCTCAAATTGTCAGTCCATTCTCATTCTTTCAGCATCCAATGCATTACAGGGAAATGAGAATTGGACATTAGATCAGAACTCCTGAGTGTTTTGTTTTCCTTAAAAGATTCTGTGAAGGTTTCCTCTCAGTTATCTATTTTTGACTCTTAAGTACCCCATGATTCTAAATCAGTTTTGAAGTTGATTTAGAAATAACTTCATCAATGACAAGATGGGAATTATATGAGAGAGAGAGTGCTTAAAAAAATTAGGATTCAAAAGATGGTAGCAATGGCAGAACTGTGTGATGCATCCTATCAGATTCATCAAATTGTGTGCGCATCAAATGTTAAGGAAAAATCACAAGAGTTCTTATCTGATTTGTACAATGACTTTTAAAATTAATTGTATTAAGAATACAGGAAATAAGTGACTGAAATTAAAAAATATATATATTTAATAAAACTAAAACAAAAACATATATTAAGTAAATATATTGAAATTAATAAGTATAAAAACTAATTGGATTCACACCAGTGGCGGCCTGTGAGTTCTTGTTTCTTTATCAGGACTTTCTCCAAATGTAAAACATCCTCTTTTTTTCCCCTCTTTAACTTCCGTGGAACTATGCAGTCTTTTCTTATTTAGTACATATATCTTTTTCCATGGGGTGCTTAAGGGTCAAAGCTGTATAACTGAGAGGAGACCTCCACATAGCGTTTAAAGGAATGCAGAGAACCGATCAGGGTTTCTGACCTAATGTCCAATCCTCATCTTCTCGTGGTGCACCCTATTGGGTATCTACCTGGATACTGAATGAATGAGAATGGGCTGGCAATTTGGGATTTAGCCGACCAAATTGTATTCTAATTGGCTTAAACCAATATACAAAATGATGGTACAACACGACAAACTTTCATGCTGGCTGGGGCGTCGCCCGGTTAAACAAGGCCCCTCGTTGTTTTCGCCAGGGAACCAGGGCGAACAGCGAAAAGTCAGCTACTGGAACAAATCTGAAAACGCACCCCAACTCAACATCACCAGAGTTAAAATCGGTACTATCAACATAAGAAGCCTGAATGGCAAAGAAATGGAGCTAGCTGAGGAATTAGATATGTATAAGATCGACATAATAGGGATGACTGAAACAAAAAAGACCAAAACTGGTGAGATCTTTCTGAGCAATAAATACAAAATGTTATATTCAGGAAATGACAATCAAGGAAAAGGAGTAGCCATGGTATTCAACACAAAATAAGTCTAATCTTCTTGGATGGCAGGCAGTCTCAAGTAGAGTGATGTGGGCTAATATCAGAATGGGGAATTTGACAATGAGACTTATTTGTGCCACTAGTCCCACAGAAGGTTCTACTAAGGTAGAAGTGGAGGAATTTTTTGATGCTTTAGAACAGGGGTCGCCAAACTTCTTTGACCGTCGACCCCTTCAGGCGTTTCTTGACTTTTTAACGACCCCCTCTATTTTACTATTACATAATTATAATAGGACAAGCAAAAAAGACACTTATGTGAGTTTTTAGATTGTTTATTTTATAGTTACAGTGTTTATTGTATGCATAATATAGTATATATTATTATATTGGCTTAACGTCAAAGGGATAAGTTTTTGTTTTTGACGTCCTTCTTAACATTACATATTTGATAGGAGGGATAAATAATATATAAAATATATTTATATAAAACCACTGACATCCCTTTATTGGTTAAACTTCATTTTGGCCTACTTGATTGGCCTCCATAACTATTTTCATGATCTTGCATCCATCCATATTATTTCAGCTACTTGGGCACGATTTTTAGTGAAGATGGTAAATTAAATATGGAAATAGACAACAGAATCAACAAAGCTGTATGGTAGGAAGTCAATTGAATAAATTCATATGGAATAAGAGAGAAATTAGTTGGAACACTAAATTAGCTGTATACAAGACAGTGTTCAAACCAATTTTAACTTATAGATCTGAGAGCTGGGTCAGAAGTAAAACACTTGACCAAAGACTGGACTGCAGATATGAGAGTCCTGAGAAGGATTAAATGCATGAACAGATGGCATCAATGGCAATATCATATTAAAAAAAAAGAGGATACAGTGGTACCTTGATATAAGAGTTTAATTCATTCCATGACCAAGCTCGTAAGTCAAAATGCTCGTATCTGAAATCAATTTTCTCCATTGAAATTAATTAAAATGGGATTAATTTGTACCAGCCCCCAAAAAACCACTCCAATTTTTTTATAATGTATTTATAATGAACAAATATTGTATACAAACAAAATAAAACCAAATACTGTACATACATTCATGTAAAAGAGAATCTAAAGAAATAAAAAGATGTTGGTGGAACCGATTAGTGTATGGTATTAATTTTTTCTTTCACTTCACTTTTGCTTAACTTAATTTTCTTCTTCACTAGTTTTTTTTCTTTTTTGCCACGCTTTCGTCACTTTCATCTGCAGGGCGTTTCAATAGAAACCTGTCAAAGGAGCTTTATTTATTCCTCCCTTTTAGATTGTTTCTGAAATGAATTAGGCAAGTGTCATTAAATAGTGCCGCTGCATGACCAGTTGCGTAGCTTTAAAATAATTTTAATGCCCTTAGCTGGAGTTATAGCCTTTATTGAGTCCTTCTGCTTCAGAATAGTACATATTGTAGAAGTAGTGCAATCGTACTGCATTGTCAAGTCGATTACTCTTACACCTTGTTCATGTTTGTCTATTATCACACGCTTTAATTCCATGGATATCACCTTTTTCCTTTTCTCACCACTGTTCTTTACACTCACCTTCTTTGGACTAATGGTTATACGACAAAAATTAGCTAAATTACTGTACATGCAAAAAAAAAAAAAAAAAAACTCAACACGACAAATGCTTCTGCGGTGAGGTAAACATGTGAACTGAACGATGCGCAAGACTGGAATCTGACATCACCGAAGCAGGCTCGCATCTCAAATTCTGGCTCGTAGTTCAAGGCAAAAAATCAACCTAGTGATGGCTCATATCTCGAAAAACACGTATATTGGGGAACTCGTATCTCAAGTTACCACTGTATTAGGAAAGAACTTGACATTGTCAGCATCCAGGAATGTGTTAGCAGAGCTAATCTCAGGTGGTATGGTCACTGAAACATAATGGGCGAGGAAAGATTAGCAAAACAAGTGTTCTCTGCCAGGTTGGCAGGAAAACAACCCAGAGGAAGACCAAGATATAGGTGGATTGATACTGTACAAAGTGCCTTAGATGATAGAAATATAAGATATGATAATATTGGAGTCTTGACAAGTAACCAATTGATTTGGAGGAAAATTGTAGATAGGAAGTTAGTAATGATGTCAATTTTTCATGTAGTACTATCATATCCTGTACACCCCTTGAGGGTGCATGTCAGAAATTTGATCTTTTTCCATTCATCCTCACTCTAATCAACAGAGTATAAATATTGTCTTTCCTCATCCACTGTGATTATAAGAAGTATGATCACAGATTGTTTACCAGGGAAAACAGTTTCCTTTAACGCTTTATAAACAAGTGTCAGGAAAGTAATTTCTCTTTCTGTGATGCCGCTACAGTTTCAGATTGTCTAATTCCTTCACTTGTTTCTGAGAAAATAATTTACCAGCACCAGTGTCCTTGAGACAGAAAAAGAACTTTCCATTTCAGAATTTCTTTTTGTCTTATAATATAATGACTATTTAATATTGCCTTCTATTATTATTCACTTGTTTATAGTATCAATTTGTCAAAGGATTCACCTAGGGAAAAAAAATTGCTGTTTGGTAGTGACCATTTACATAATCTGACTGTCAGGTTTTACAGAAACTTTCCAAAACACAATTCTGTAGTCTTTGTTCTCAAACTTCCTTCCTCTTGTTTTTACTTGTTACTTCACTGTCGACATGTCTGTCAGCTGTCAGTCTTTCTCAATCTCCTTGGTGTGCATGCACACTTGCTTGACTAAGCATCTAGTGAGAAGTTAGTAAAGCCTGCAACATCATTGTTAGTGAAAGTAGAATGTCATTATGGTCAACAACAGATATTACTGTATGCTTAATAAATTGTGAATTAGAATTAAGAATCATTTAAATTATTACATTTGTTAGATATCTGGTAAGTACAATTAATCTGAAATACTTCATATTTTTTTTTTAACATGAGAAATTTTAAGTTGAGAACCTAGTTAGTGCTGAGTTATGAAACTGTTATCTTTACTGTTAACTAATAAGAATTCTAATGTATAGAAGCAATTGTAAAAAGATTAATAGAACATAGAACCATTAAATGAAAATATTAGAAAGCAACTTGACATTATCGCATTTGACATTGCATAAGTATACCCATTCTGAAATGCTGTAGTCATCTAAACCAGTTTCTAAAACTTTTTAAGACTATGAATGATGAAAATTTTAATAAAAGAAAAAAAAAACTTATCAAACAGGAATTATGATGCACTATGTGCAAAATATTTTAATCAAGAAAACGTGACATAATATTGCAAATAAAGAAACATAACTGCTCTAGAAAGTCAGTTTTTAGAAACTACATTTAATACAAGTTGCAATGTCTGTATGCTCTAAATTGCCTACAGATTTTTGCAGAACACAGTTTAAATACCATTAGTAGATGAAGGGTCAGTAGCAAATTGTTGAAGTGAATTATAAATGTCTGTGTTCTCTGAAGAACCAAAAATAAAGGGGGGGAGTAAATTATAGAAAGACCCCCCCTCACACACACACTGTTTGAAGGATTTATTAAATACCTGAAATAAATGAAAAATATTACTTCTGAGTTCAGCAGAATCAAAAACATTTAAGCAGTTGATATTTTTAAAACAAAGAGTTTCTTGTTTTGTGTCAAAATTTATATCACATAAAATGTACTTCAATTTGCATTAGATCAGTTATGTCTTTAATTAAATTACTGTAGTTTTTACTTAGATGAATGCAGAATTTCTCATTGCTTTTTATTTTCTCATATGTTGGTGTCTTTTATGTTTCAGTATTCATTTATCTTGTTGCTTTTGTTCCTTGGAGAAATGGCTCTTGCCATTATGGCATTTATCTTTCCTAATACCCTACTTGATCTCTTGAAGAAAGGTCTCTCAAAAGAACCTGTTACCAAATATCGAGATGACAGAAATTTGCAGAACTTCATTGATGCATTTCAGACAAAGGTCAGTTTTAGATGAATTTGAAAATTTTTGATTATCACTGTTATTTTATGTTGTTCTTACATAGTAAGTCATTGTTTTTTTAATACCGAAGATTAGGGTTTTTTTAGTTTTAGCACTCGTTTATGGGTGCTAAAACTAAAAAAAAATCCTACTCTCCTCCTAGTTATCTCACTATGAGATAACTAGGAGGAGAGTAGGATATCTACATTAGTTAAGATATCCAACAAATTATTATTTTTTTTTATTTTTAAATTAATAATGCAGTATTATTTTGTCAAGTTGTTATTTCAATGTTTTTTGTGTTACAAGCAAGACATTTTGAGTGGATATTTCAACTTTGGTTACTGAAGTCTTGCTTAGATATAAAATAGATTTATTTAGTTAGATATTAGAGCTTAATTGTAATTTTGAGCTGTCAAAAGTTGAAATATTGGTGCTTTTTGTATTTAGACAAACATTATTGACAAACATACTTGTTTTATACATTGAAAGTAGCAAGTAGCACACAGTGATGGAGACTGAAGTGGAAGTGCTCACATTTCTAGCAAAGTGAAAGAACATTATTGATGTTATCTTGCTTCCAAGACACTTGGCATCTTTTTTTCCTTTCAAGATCTTACTTTCCACTTTAATCTGTACAAATCCCAAATCTGTCCAGTTGTTGTCTCACAGGAGGTCAGTTTCTATGTTGTATCTCTTCTACAGGTATTTCCATGGGCACTATTTGCAGAACTGGCATCCATTATGCCCTTATTTCTGTTAAAACCAACAATAATATGAACTGCTGCTGCTGCTGCTTGGCATTATTTTACGTTCGAATTGCTTACTCTCCAAACCTGCTACTCTTGTTCATCTTTTATTTCATTTATCTTTGTTCTGTGGAACAGCATTGTCCAGTGAAGTATTTCCCAAAGACTACAACCTCCCCAGCTCTTCAAAAAGAATATTAACAATTACTTTTCTCTTTCTGTGTGGACAGGTGATGTACATAGCATTGATTTGTTCTATGGTATGCAGCTATCTGTGGGAATGAGATATGCATATATTAATGGTGAAATAAAATAAACTTAATATATAAGCAAATATTAATAATTAATAATTTAAGTTCTTAATAAACAACTCCATCTAACAGCTCCAGTAACCCGAAGTAATGTCGATTGAGTGCATTGAGTTTTTTTAAACATGATCCTGTCCATGAAAGGTTGTAAATTTTTGTACATTATCCTGTTGGTTGGAGAGCAGATACGGTAACCACTCACCCAACCATGGTGGTTTTCTTCCAGAAGATTTTGTGAGTGGTATCCAATACGTGGTCTGCAAGACCAGATTGACCATAGTCATGATTGCAGATGTAAGTTTTGTGTTCATGTAAATGGATGGTGGCTGATCTACCTGTCTGTCCAAGTGAGCCAACTTGCGGGAACAGGGTTGAGAGAGGAGGGAGCTGATTTTTAGTAGAATGGATGAGGGTCGCAAGTTTCCAGTGGGGCTTAATAGCTGTGTAGAAGTTGTACTTTTTTAAAGACCTGGCTATTTTTTTTTGATGTACCCCAGATGTGAGGGATGGTGATAACATTTCTGAAATCCTTCTGAAGGGATATCTGAGGACTTGAGTGAGTGGATTGAATATTTTTTAAATTCTGTTAGTACTGTAGCCAGTGTATAAGAATATAGGAATGGTGTTGTGTATATGGTTGAGTTCTGTTGAAAGAGAAATTCCACTGGAACAAAGATTATAGGCTCTATTGGTTAGTTTTTTTAATGATGCCATATTGTTGAGAGGGATGGTGGTGGTGGGGGGGAGACTTTGTGAATGTATCTGCCTGTGTGAGTGAGTTTCTATATACATAGAATGTGAGGTTACCATTCAAAAGGTGTGTTGGTAAGGTGTCTAGGAAGGGTAAACTATTGTTATTTTCATTGTAAACTGGATTCTTGGATGTAGGCTATTGAGGTGAACAGAGGAAGGAGCCTAACGTGTCTCAACCAAATAGAATACATCATCTATATATCTTACCCAGATAGAAATTTGAGGGGGCTGAGACTATGACTTGTTTTTCAAAGTTTTCCACATAAAAATTGGCAAGTGGAGGTGAGAAGGGAAAACCCATAGCAGTTCCCTCTGTCTGTAAAGTTTGTTCTTCCAAAAAAAACCTACAGCTGATGGCAAAGGAAAAGAAATCAAAGATATCAGAAGGAAAAACATTTTTTAAGAGTGTTATGGTGTCATTCAAGATAATATTGGTAAACAGTGAGGTGATGTCAAAACTTACCAATATATCTGTATCATTTAAAGTTAGATTTTCAGTTGAGGTTTTAAAATGGGTAGAGTTTTTTATATAGAATGTTGTAAGAGAGTTTGCTAGCGGTTTTGACAGTTTATAGCATGGATCATCTGTTCAAAGGGTTTGTGACCCCACACCCAGGCTATTTATGCAAATGTGATGCAATGTTTATGCCTTGAAAATTATTCCTTTCATGAAGCATTAGTATATTATGTTTTATTTTAGGAATCACGCAAAGCCAGGAAAAACAATTAGGGAAGTCTATAACAATAATAAATGTAAAGTATATAATATGATGATATTGCTATTAAACATAGCCCCTGTAATCTATATATCTAACTTCTTAATACATACAAAGAATAATTAAATGGCCATTCTAGGAATTGCACAGTATGAGCTCAAAAACATACATCTTTCACTCTCTGACTTTCAATTCAATTCTAAGAGATGACATCAACTTCCTTTCAGTTAATTTTTTTAGTTAACATTAATTTCTTTTCTTAGTCATTCTCTTTTTTTAAAAGTCATCACTCACACAGTCAATCAGTCTCTTACCTCTGAAATTTAGGATATCACAATAAAATGTGAAGATCTCCCTTGATTGCATGTATTTTCTTCTAGTATGTAAGTTCCTTAAACACATCTTTCCTTCATTTTGCTGAAGCAAACATGAAGAATAATTGCTCAGACAATACATGTACATTTAATTGAGCAGTACCAAATGCACTTCCAATAAAAAGAATTTTACTGTCCATCTTGCTCCGTGGAACACATACCACTTGCTTCTCATTAAGCACATAACATTCTCACTCATACAAAGGCTTGATACTTAATACAGTCCTTCAATATTAACTTCACAGTTCCTTTTTGGAGAGTAGATAAAGACACATATAAAATTGTTTTCAGGATCACAGAACTTAACTCAGTAGTTTTCCTTCCTTTCCAGCTCTACGATTCTTGTTATCTAGTGACAGCACTTCCAAAAAACTTGTTACTAAAGCCTATGTCCATTAACGAGATTCACAGTGAAACTCTAGTGACAACATGACTGATATTACTACAGCACTTGCACATTGTAATAGTGTGTATAGCATAAGAACACTACTATAAACAAACATACAATAATATACATGCACTTTTATGTCGTATTCTGTACGTTGTATTCCCTAAGAAATACAACATAGATACGGTAAGCAAATTTAGCTTAATACAGTTAAGTCTCCTTTGTATGACTACCACCACATGGTAATACTAAACATACAACTGCTTTACTAAACACAAACTGTATTTTTTTTAAAATTTTATTATATATAATGAAACTTAAACCTTATTTATGAAATAAGGTTTACAGAATTATGAAATAATACTGTAAAAAAAAAAGGAACCTAAGTAAAATGATTGTGTGAGATTTTTACTTTGTCATATACTTTATTTTTTTTTAGATATAAAAAACTCAAATATAGATCTTTATTATATTCCCATGATTTCTCAATTGTGAAATTCTGATCCTAACAACCTCATTTACCATGAACCCAGCTTGTTCAAGTTTTGCTTTCACAGTTTTTCTCAGATTCTTTTCAAGTATGCTTGCATAAATCTTACTTGGAATATTCAGTAAGGAAATTTCTCTGTAATTTTCACAATGCTTTATTTCTTTTTTTATAGATGAGTACTCTTAGAACTACTCCAGTTATGTGGAATGCGACTACCTCTGATCTTTTGAATTATGCAGTGTAACACTGAAATATTTTTATACCTACATATTTGAGTCAAATATTCTGGTCAAATATCATCTAATATGCCATTCCACATTTCAGGTTTTTGATGGATTTTTTTGTTTAATGTTATTGATAGTATTACTCCTGATTGTATCCATCGGAATATTTTCTACTACTAATCTGTCACTTCTTGTTTCATTCAATACATCTTGATGTAATATACTCTGTCTTCAGTTTTTTTTTTTTTTTACATTTCATTATCATCATCTCTGGTTTCCTTTAGTGTTCTTCTTCCATTTTTAAGCTTTTCCATAGTCTTGGAATATCATCATCAAATTCCTGCCATGTACCCTCAAGGGGTGTATGGGATATGACAGTACTACATGAAAAAATTACATCATTACTAACTTCCTATCTACAATTTTCCTCCAAATCAGTCTGTTACTTGTCAAGACTCCAACATTATCAGATCTTATATTTCTATCGTCTAAGGCACTTTGTACCGTATCAATCCACCTATGTCTTGGTCTTCCTCTGGGTCGTTTTCCTGCCAACCTGGCAGAGAACACTTGTTTTGCTAATCTTTCCTCTCCCATTCTATTTAAGTGACCATACCATCTGAGATTAGCTCTGCTAACGCATTCCTGGATGCTGACAATGTCAAGTTCTTTCCTAATATCCTCATTTTTAATATGATATTGCCATTGATGCCATCTGTTCACGCCTCTAATCTTTCTCAGGACTCTCATATCTGCGGTTTCTAGTCTTTGGTCAAGTGTTTTACTTCTGACCCAGCTCTCAGATCCATAAGTTAAAATTGGTTTGAACACTGTCTTGTATACAGCTAATTTAGTGTTCCGACTAATTTCTTTCTTATTCCATATGAATTTATTCAATTGACTTCCCACAATACCAGCTTTGCTGATTCTGTTGTCTATTTCTATATTTAGTTTACCATCTTCAGTAAAAATTGTGCCTAAGTAGCTGAAATGTTTTACTTGTTCCACAGGTTCTCCATTCACAACACAGTTGACATTTTCAATGATTCTGCCTATTTTCATTGTCTTTGTCTTTTTATTGCTGACCTTCATACCATATCTATTACAACAGCTATTCAATTTAGTCAGAGAATCTTGCAGACTTGTAGCGGATTTATTTAGAAGTATAACATCATCCGCATAAAGCAAAGAGCTGACATTAACATCTCCAATTTTGATATCAGGTTGAATACCACATTCCTTCATAATGTGATCCATATAGATAATGAATAACAGAGGGGATAATGTACATCCTTGTCTCACACCAGATTTAACATTAAACCATCTTCCTGTACTTCCTTCAATTCTAACTGCTGACTTGCAACTCAAATAAAGACTAAGTATTGCTTGATATAATGCCCCATTGACACCATATAACTGCAGCGTATTGAATAGCTTCTCTCTTAGCACCTTGTCATATGCCTTTTCCAAATCGACAAAACTTAAATACAGATCTTTGTTATATTCCCATGCTTTCTCGACTATTTGTCGTAAAGTGAAGATCTGATCCTGACAGCCTCTATTTGGCCTGAATCCAGCTTGTTCTTCACCAAGCTTTTCTTCCACAATTTTTCTCAACCGTTTCTCAAGTATACTTGCATAGATCTTGCCAGGAATACTCAGTAGGGAAATACCTCTGTAATTCTCACATTCAGTTTTATTTCCCTTTTTATATATGGGTACTATGAGAGCGCTACTCCAATCATCGGGAATTCGTCCCTCTGTCCAGGCTTTCTGAACTATGCAGTGCAGCCACTGTAAGACTCTTATACCACCATACTTCAGCATTTCTGGTCGAATATCATCTACTCCTGCTGCCTTTCCACATTTCAAGCCTTTGATGGCTTTTTCTACTTCAAGTATGGATATGTATTCCTGACTGCATGCCTGGTCAGTGTTTTTTACCACTGTGCTGTCATCACTGCTTGTTTCATTTAGCAGTTTTTCAAAGTAATTACTCCATACTTCAAGGATATCTTTTTCTCCTGTTTTCATTTCACCTTTATCATCTCTAATTTCTTTTACAGCACTCTTTCTTCCATTCCTAAGCTTCTTCAACAACCTCCAGAATATTTTGCCACCTTCTTGATATTTATTTTCTATATTCTTGCCAAAGTCCTCCCATGACTTTTGTTTAGCTAGTTTTACACACTGTTTAGCTTTCTTACATTTGTCTCTGTATTCTGTAAGAGTAAAAGCTGACTTATTTGCCAGGAACTTTTGATATGCTTTCTTCTTTTCCTTCACTGCCTCTTTGACTTCCTGTGTCCACCACATGGTGTTAGTTATAACCAGTCCATGTCCTGAGCAGAAATCCAACAGATATTTGCCATTATTATTAGCTTTGCTCTTTTCTCCAAATTTTCCCAAAATATTTTTTTATGTCTCACAATCATTTCCTACTCTGCTATTTAGATACCCAACAAGGACCAACTTTTCCTTTTTCATTGTGTCAGTTGCTTTTTCTAAAGCCTCAAAAAATTCCTCCATTTCTACCTTAGTAGAACCTTCTGTGGGACCATAGGCACAAATAAGTCTCATTGTCCAGTTCCCCATTCCCATATTTGCCCACATTACTCTACTTGAGACTGACTGCCATTCAAGAAGATTAGCCTCGTATTTTGTGTTGAATACTATGGCTACTCCTTCTTTTCCTTGATTGTCATTGCCTGAATATAACATTTTGTATTTATTGCTCAGAAAGATCTCACCAGTTTTGGTCTTTTTTGTTTCAGTCACCTATTATGTCGATCTGGTACTTATCAAATTCCTCAGCTAGCTCCATTTCTTTGCCATTCAGTCTTCTTACGTTGATAGTACCGATCTTTAACTGTGGTGATGTTGAGTTGCGGTTTGTTTTCAGATTTGTTCCAGTAGCTGACTTCTCGCTGTTCGCCCTGGTTCCCTGGCGAAAACAACGGGGGGGATCCTTGTTTAACCGGGCGACGCCGCAGCCGGCATGAAATTTTGTCATGTTGTACCGTCATTTTTTATTTTGGTTTAACCAATAAGAATACAATTTGGTCGGCTAAATCCCAAATTTCCAGCCCATCCTCGTTCGTTCAGTATCAAAGTAGATACCCAACAGGGTGCACCACGAGAAGGTGAGGATTGGACATTAGGTCAGAAGCCCTGGTCAGTTCTCTGCATTCCTTTAAAGGCTATGTGGAGGTCTCCTCTCAGTTATACAGCTTTGACCCTTAAGCACCCCTTCTTGGAATATTTTGCCACTATCTCAATATTTTCTTCTATATTTTTATCAAAGTTTTCTTGAAGTTTTATTTGTATTCTCTCTGAACACATGCTGATTTTGTGGCTATGACTTTTAGTATACTTTCTTTCTTTTAATGACTGCCTCTTTAACTTTCTGAATCCATCAGGGTTCTGATTTTTCTGTCCTTGCAAACACTTGCAACACATGCTTCCCTTGCTCTGGGAATAGCAAGGTATGGATATTTCATTATTAGAGGTTAATGAGAAAGTCCACAAGGTCTGTTTTCAAGGGCGGGGAGAGAAAGAGAGAGCGCAAAATAAATGATGCTTTGGAAATGAGAGGTATATGATCAAGAGAGAGTTAGTGTTGATTGTGGAACAAATAATTTGGTTTGACATAAGAAGAATGCATGGATGGATATCAGGAGGTTATTGAGAAGAATGAAAGATAACACTATAGTAGGAAAGGTTATCTGTGTTGTCGAAGTATGACGATGAGTTGAGATAGTGAGAATCATGAATGGTTTGGAAAGAGCAGAGGAAAAGAGTGCAGTTTGTAGATGTATGGCGCTTATTTGAGGAAAATGGATTGTATTTGAATGGGTGTGAGACAACTGGAGAGACTTGCTAGAAGAAAGTGCAACGAGTCATGCAAGCAAGAGATCAGAAGAAGTAAGAGGTGAAGTGAAAGATGAGGAGAGTGGAATGGATGAGACAAGTGCATGTTAATGAAAATAGCAGAAATACAAGAGGGACAGGGAACATTGTTAGTCAGGGTTGACAGGGATGAAGATTTCATGGAAATAGTGAATGAATGTATAGAGATAAGCATATGAATGGGATGGCCTGGGATGTGAGGAGGGAGGTAGTTGAGCTGGAGGAAATATATGGGGCAAGTGGAGATCTAGATGATTTGACAAGGGTGGGATAGTCACAACCAACTGGTGGTACATATAGGAGGTTATAGACCTAATAGTGAACTAGTGTTCATGAATGCTAGCACATCAGAAATAAGTGAAATGAAATAGTTTCACTGGTTAAGTTTAATTGTCCCAAATTTGTTGGAATAAGTGAAATATGGTTGGATAAGGATGATATCTTGATGGGAATAGAATATGAAGTACAATGTTTTTTAGAATGAATGAGAAAGGAGGGAGAAAGAGTTGCTGAAGATAGCAGGAGAATTATACCCACATAAGGTGGAGATGAAGAGGGAAAGAATGGCAGTGGTTTTTAGGCAGTATGGTGTGAGATGGAGGTTGACAGAAAGAGATATTTAGTTGGATGTTGCTATAGGCCAGTAATTGTGGAGGGTGGTGATGAAATATATAAGCCATTTGGGTTAGTGAACAAGGGAAGGGTGATCATTCTGAGTGATTTTCATTATGGTTATACAGATTGGAATGAAAAGATGAATGATTGGAAATAATGAAAATGAATTTTGAGTTCTTAAGGGCATGCTAAGATTGAGTCTTTGATCTGATCCTTTCATCAGAGGATGCAGTTGTGATTGGGTGTCACATTTCCTTCCAGTTGTTGAGAGTGATCATGAAGCTACACCTGGGTGGTGGCTAGTCATATGAAGACCTCTGTGAGGAAAGGATATATATGGAATTACAAGGCTGGTGATTATGAGAAGCTTGGAAGACAGCTTGGAGCTATAGTATGGAATGAGGAGTTGAGCAGAAAAGAAATAAATGCTGGTTAGGAACTGAAAAAGAAACACTTAGCAGTATCAATGTGTAAATGTATTCCAGAGGTGAAAAAACTTAAGGTAAGTCAAATAGATAAATGAAGGGATTAAGCATGAAATCTGGAAGAAGTCACTTTGGAGGCAGCACAAGATGAATAATGATAGTATTCGGTTGCATGAAGAGTATAAAACAGACCAGGAAGGTGACTCGTTTGGTAAGGACAGGAAAATTACAGTATAAGCAAAAATTAGCAAATTAGACCAAGAAAAATTCTAGCGAGTGTTTTCAATATGTGGCAAGTAGAAAGAAAAATAATCACAGCAGGATAATGAAATGAAAATGGTATGGTAACTGCTGCATAGGATGTAGTTAACGTATTCAATGAGCAATTCATCAAGGTGTCTCAGCATGAAATCATGCGAAGCTCGAGCATAGAGGAAATAGGAGAAGATGGCTTAATTTTGAGTGAGTAAGAGGTATATGAGGAATTAAGTAAGCTTGATGTCAATATACAGTGATAGGATCTTAAGGTTTGGAAAAAGCAGAGGAATGTTCTAGGTAGTTAGCATCAGCCTTGGCTTGCCTGTTTTAACAAGTCTTGCAATAGCACAAGTCCCAAGGGAAGGAAGGTGAAACCATTCCACTTTACAAAGGTAGTGATAAGACTACAAATTATAAGGTGATCTGTATATCTGGAGTTGTAGTTGAGGTATCGTGAAGAGGTTAGTGAAAGCTAGGATACAGATGTGGGTTGATAACAGTAGTTATCAACCTTTGCAATTGTAAGCATGGTATGGTATATCAGCATGCTTTACCAGTTTACTTATGTACTATAATATGGCGACAAGTGTATTAGATGGATGCATATATGGTGCTATACTTAGATTTTGCAAGGACTTTTTATAGATGCCACACAACCAATTGGTAACTGAATTGGAGCAGATGGGATTGGATGTTAGATTAGCAAGTTGAATACATGATTGGCTGTCAGATATCAGCAGGTTGTGTATGGGGTGCTGTATCCTGAAAGTCACTAGTAGTCTGCCACTAGTGACTTTCAGGGACTATTGTTGTTTATCTTGTATATTAATGATATTGGGGTAGGTTTTGCTGGAGATGTATTTGTAGATAATGCACAATTGACAACAACATTGACAGATTGGGGGAGAGTGATGTGGCCTTACAGGAGGAATAGATTGTGTGAGTGGAACTGTCAGTTCATTGTTGAAAAGTGTAAATTTTTGAAATTGAGTAGGCAGTAATAGGATGCAAAGTCATGGAGAAATTTTTGAGAATGGTAGTGGATGAGAACCTGAAGTTTAGAGGTCAAATTCACAAGTTGTAAAAGCATCACATTATGACAATGATGCTGAGGAGTTCATGTGCAGAAATATAGTGGTTATGGTTCCACTGTATAAGGTTTCAATTAGGCCTTACATGGATTATTATGCACAGATTTGGTCGCCTGGTGATGCACACAATTTGAGGATATATTAGAAAGGAACTAGAGGAGATTGACTAAGGTAGACTGTTGTTTGGAATGGGAAATATGAAGACAGATTGAGCAAATACAATTTTCAATGCCTTTTGAAAAGGAGGAGGAGAAAGGATATGATCCATTGTTTAAGTTGGTAAGGGATTATTACTGGGTTAATGTGGAAGAATGGTAGAAGAAGATAAAACGAGAGGCCATCTTTGAAAATGGTATGAGGAGGATGTGAACAAGGGAATAAGGAGTAGTTTTGTGTCAAGTAGATGGTGAGAAGATGCATTCACTACACCATCAGAGCTTTTTCTGATGGTGTAGTGAATGCAGACACATTGAATAAGTTTGATTACCCATGAAGTACAGTTTGATGAGCTCCTATGAGGAGTCTTTTGACTGCATGATGGTCTGGTGTTGATAATAATAATTTTGTACTCTGCTGTTAAGTTTTACTACAAAAACCAATTTTTCCTTCTACTGCCTACTGTAATGACTCAAAATTTCTTCACCTCTTCCTTAGAAGATGGATCATAGGCACAAATGAGTCTCGTTGTCCAATTCTCTATTTTTAAAGTTTGCATGTCACTGTAAAATGCTTTGATTCTTACAGACTTGCAATCAATGAGTAGTTTAACTGGCTCAGTCATAAAGCAAATAAATTCGTTAAATTGCAGTGTGAGCAAAAGTAAGAAAGCCAGAGCATAAAAGTAAACACAAAGCAGACTTTAAACGAAATGGTGCAGCCGACAGGATAAAGTCCAATAAAGTAGAGAGAAATTAAATCTAGAAAAATTGGATTAGTTTTGACAACAGCATCAGTGTGTTGTATAAAAGTTTTTATATTGTCTAAGTAAGAAATGGACATAGAAGTTGATTGTGATACTTTTGTTAGTACAGTAGGTTCAAATGTAATTGAAGACAGTGAGTTCTTTCAGAGCAGTTAATACAAATCTTGTAATTCCAATATTTTCAGGAGAAGACTATGAAAATATAGAATCTTTTAAATGTGTGGAAATGCTTAAAGAGATAGGAAAATGGTTCAGAGTTTCACTCACTAATTATTCTTAGGAACAAATTAGTAGGTAAGGCAAAAACATTCTTAATACCTAAAAAAAAATCTTACGAGATACAATTGACTACAATACATTCAAGAGTACATTAATAGTGGAATATTCTAAGATAAGAGATGCAAGTCCTAATTCATGGAAATTGCATAAATGAGTTCAAAAAAGCAAGGAAACTGTTTTAGGATATTGCAATAGATTATTAAGCATAGCCCATAAATCAAGTCTCAGAAGATGAAAGGTCTTACCTAGAATGGTCTATATTTCATCAGTTCATGGTAGGTTTAAAGGATGAACTAAAAGAAGTAGCCTACAAGAGTCTTGAAGAGTGTTACAAATTAGTTAGAGAAAGAGAAGGAAGGCTTGGAGACATCTATCAATCATCCAACCTCGAACAAGTGTGCTCTTTAGAACAATTAAGTGTCTCTGCAAGTAATGATTTGTAATAGCAAGAATGAAAATCAGAAAATTAAGTTAAACAAAAGGGAAGGTTATTCAAAATTAAGTGGATATTGAATACCACATTATTTCTTAGCCGAATAAGAAACTCAAAGATAGGAAATCTAATTTAAGAGTTTCATGCCGAATATAGAAAACTATATAATAAAGATCGGCGAGTCCAAGGGTAAGCCAACACCTGGTAGTGCAATGCTAGGACGACTCGTAGTAAAGGTGGAGTAAGATCCGATCGCTGTTCTTAGTATTTTACCATAATGTAAAACACAGCTCCTAGGAAATGTATTACTGTTCTACATTATGAGAGAAGGTCACTACCCAGACCGGTTTAGACCTTTTTTTTGAGGTCTCATCAGTGAGAAGGTAGACCTAGATGTAATATTAAGGTTTTAATGGTCAGAACTTATCTTTATTGTACGAGTTCCAAAAAAGGTGCACAAATACAATTACTGAAATAAGAGCCAACAGACTCACTTCGGCGAAGTAAAATTATTCAAAATTAAGTGGATATTGAATATACCATTGCACTACCAAGTGTTGGTTTACACTTGGACTTGCCGATCTTTATTATATAGTCTTCTATATTCGGCATGAAACTCTTGGATTAGATTTCCTATCTTTGAGTTTCTTATTCGGCTAAGAAATAATATGGTATTCAATATCCACTTAATTTTGAATAATTTTACTTTGCCGAAGTGAAGCCTGTTGGCTCTTATTTCAGTAATTGTATTTGTGCACCTTTTTTGACAATTCATACAGTCAAGATATAAGTTCTGACCATTGAAACCTTAGTATTACATCTAGGTCTACCTACTCACTGATGAGACCTCAAAAAAGGTGGAAACTGGTCTGGGTAGTGACCTTCTCTGATACATCTCTTAAGAGCTGTTTTACATTATGGGAAAATACTAAGAACAGTGATTGCAGCTTACTCCACCTTTACTATGAGTCGCCCTAGCATTGCACTACCAGGTGTTGGCTTACGCTTGGACTTGCCGATCTTTATTATATAGTTTTCTATATTCGGCATGAAACTCTTTGATTAGATTTCCTATCTTTGAGTTTCTTATTCAGCTAAGAAATAATGTGGTATTCGATATCCACTTAATTTTGAATAATTTTACTTTGCCGAAGTGAAGTCTGTTGGCTCTTATTTCAGTAAAAGGGAAGGTAATTGTGAGAAAGCCTTTTTAAAGATTTAGACCAAGATGTAGATATTAGTTCTAAACATACAAGGATGGTCTGAAAAGTTCTCGGCCTAACAATGAAAAAACAAATTTATACTTTCAAAACTATTTTTAATTTTTAACATAATCTCCTTTAAGACTAATACATTTATTCCATTGATGCTCCAGTGCCATTATCCCGTCCCTGTAGTGGTTCTCAGTAAGGCCTGCAAAACACCCCTCTACAGCTGTCACCTTGATTCGAAGAAAAACGCTGACCAGTGAGGAAGAGTTTTAGTTTTGGGAAGAGATAGAGGTCAGAGGGAGCCAAATCTGAGGAATAGGGTGGATGTTCCAACAATTCATAGTGCAGATCCCTTGATTTTCCCATTGGCAAAATACCTTTGTGGGCAGGTGCATTGTTCTGATGAAAGATGGTTTTTTTTTCTCTTCTGCAAACCAGGTCTTTTCTCACGAATTTTTTCATCTGGTCTGGTTAAAAGATTGGAATAATATTCCCTGGTTATTGTTTTACCCTTTTCAAGATAATTAATAAACAAAATGCCTTTAGCATCCCAAAACACCGATGGCATGACCTTTTCTGCTGATGGAACAGACTTTGTCTTCTTTGGCACTGAACAAATGGTTTCTATCCACTGTGCTGACTGCTGTTTGGATTCTCATGTGTAATCATGAACCCAAGTCCCATCCATAGTAATAAATCGACGCAGAAAATCAGTTTTATTCTTGTTAAAATGCTCGGAGCACTGTTCAGAGATTTTCATGCGAGTGTGTTTTTGATCTGCTGTGAGCAAGTGTGGCACCCATCTTGCACAATGCTTTTTCATATGCAATTCTTCATGCAAAATATATCCTACACGTTCTTTTGAAATGCCTATAGTCTCAGCAATTTCATGCACTTTGACTCGCAAGTCATCCAATACCATATTGTGCGCTTGATTAATGATTTCTGGTGTTGTTGCACTTTTTGGACGTCCTTCACGTGGATCATCTTCAAGACTGGTACGGCCACGTTTAAACTCGCAGCTAATTTCTTAATTGTCAGAAACGAAGGAGAAGAGTGCCTATAGACATTTATGAACTTTTATGAAAGGAAAGCATCTACTGTCAGTCACCAGAGTGTCTCGCATATGGAGATTAGCACAAGTTGCAATGGAGAGCTCAACAGAGAAAGCAATGGTCAAATCCCAAGCTTGCCACATTGCTGAATAATGGAATTTGAAGGATAAAGAATATTGACAACAAAGGCAAAGAAAATGGTGTGCGAGCGAGAACCGGCATGCAGACAGAAGAAAAGATACGTTATGTGTAGACAAAGGAATCAATTAAGGACCTGTACTGAATGAATGAAGTATATGGAATTCAACTCATAAGTACTTGGAAGGATATCTATCTAAGTACCTCCAGGCAATTCACATTATGTATTTTCTTCCATATTTGATTGTGCTAATGTAAATATTCAGGATGTATTTGAATAAGTATCTATTGTAAGAGTAAGAGAAAAATTGATGTATGTAGTGAACATAAGTTAATGTAGAAATGAGCTTTCTCTAGGTATGTTTGATAAATTAAAGAGTAAGAATAACTAGTGAGTTGCATTAAATTATATTTAGGTTATGAAATTGAAATGTTAGAATTGTAGAACTAAGTCTAGGATTCATGTAATTATCAATGACTTAATTTCTTTGTGTTCATATTCATATATATTATAGAATGAACTTCGTAAATAGATTTCTTGGTTTAATTAAATTAGTTTGTGAACAACGTATTGAGATTGGTTTGCCAATGCACTGATCCCAAAACTATGAATTTGCATGTACACTATCTGGCAATAATTGTCCGAACATTTTAGAAAATTCAATTGATACCAGCAGGTGATCACCTCTTGTACCTTTTGAAGTCTGCCACACCACCATTGTGCAGTAGGTATCAAGTGTAATTTGTCTCCATTAAAAGCAGCACTGAGTTCAGCAACAGATCAAGGACATGCTGCTCTGGACCTCAATCGCTATTCCACTTACTGAAGTGGAGTAGCGATTCCTTCAGGTGTTTGATGGGGAGTTGAGGTAAGGACAATCGTTTAATACCTATCTCTTCATACCATTCCATAACTGCTGCAACTTTGTGGCATGGGGCATTGTTGTCTTGATAGTAACATGGGGTCTGTTCCATAAAAACTCCACAGTGTAGGCAGCACCTGATTATCCAGAATATCAAGCTACTGAGCTGCCTTCATAGAACCACGGACAGTGACCAGTGGTCCCACTCCAAACCAGCTGAATTCATCCCATGCCATTACTCCACCACCAAACTTTACTTGGAGTATAATGCACTGTGATAGCAAGTATTCACCAGGCTATCTCCACACCCTGCCTTCAGACTGGAAACATTTGAACCTTAAATTCACTCCAGTATACTGTTTTCCACTGGTCAATTGTCCAAGTCACACGCCTCTTTGCACCAGGCTAGATGAGCCATCTTGTTCGTTGTTGTGATGTTTGGCTTGTGATTGTGATGTGTGGCACTGCTTTTCTGTGGAAACCAGGTGTTACTGGTACTCTGGAACTCATCACAGATAGTCTATGCCGATTGTAGCTGGTTTTTGCTTGCCACCCATTTTAACAACCTCCTGTCCCTGTTAATCATTTTCGGTGACCACCCTGGGTATTTTCCTGCACTAGTAATGCCTGAATGTCTCCACTTGTTGATCACATCACAAACCATTGATTTTCGATTCTCCAGTTGAGCAGCAGTGGCACATATAGACATGCCACCAGTGTGGCAGCTCACAATGATAGCTCTCTAAGTCACCGAGCTCACGTCGTGTTGCTATACCACCTATATTCAACTGCTATGATGAAATACTGCTTCCTACTATATCTGTATGCCAGTTTTTATGTTATTAACAAACCTGGAATGATCCATAACTTCAGATAACAGTGGTGTCTGGACAGTTATTGGTAGCTAGTATATCTGACGAATGAGGTGTAAGGTATTTATAATATTGCTAACAAATGAGTTTAAGCCATGACTGATATAAGGTAATGGTCAGAGTTTATGGGGAATAATATCTGCTTTATCTTTAAGATTCTTATGCACTTCCACTCAATGAGCAGTTTAACTGTTGCAGTCATAAATCAAATAAATTCATTAATCGACTGAGTGTGAGTGATAGAAAGCCAGAGCATTAAAGTAAAAGTTAATATAATGAAATGGTTCAGATAAGATAAAGTGGACATTATCAACTGTACTTGATATTACCTGCATTCAAGAAGCTTATTGCGTTTAGTGTTGAATATTTTAGATACTTCCTTTCCCTCATCATTACTTTCTGAATATAACATCTTTTAATACTTATGTAGAAGAATTTCGTCTGTTTTTGTCTTCGTTGTTTCATTAACATCATTTAGGTTGTCTTCATACTTTAGTTGTTCTGACAGTTTTCACTTATGTTGGTGTCAATTTGAATTCTGCTGCTGACGATGATTTGGAGTTTGTTCCAGTAGTTGACGTTTAGCTGTTCATCCTGGTTCTCTGATGAGAACAGCAAGAGCCTTGTTTAAATTGTCTGTGCTCTAGCCATCCATTTCATCCTGTTATACCTTTATTCATTTTGGTTTAAGATAATAAAGAATACAATTTGGTCAGCTAAATCCCAAATTGTTAGCTCATTTTGTATCCAAGTAGATAACTTCTAACAGGGTATACCATGAGAAGGTGAGGAGCACATTTTTGTCAGAAACCCTGGTCGGTTCCCCATATTGCTTAAAAGGCTACATAGAAGTCTTCTTCCATTTATCTAGTGTGACTCCAATTTTTCTTTATGTTGGTTCTAAAAAAATATAACCTGAACGTCTTTCCATTGTTTTCCAAGTTGCTACTGTGTCACGTGACATCATTAGCATTGTCCACAAACAGTTTTGGAACTATTCTCAAAATCCACTAATATAGTTAATGCATTCATTAACTACATTAGTGGATTGTTTTTAACAGTTTATCAACTGTTAAAAACTGATTTGTTAATTAGCTTCAACATTGTCTCCCTCTTCACGAACATTCCCCACAAAGAAACAGTAGAATTATTAACTCAAAAATTTCCTTCTTATATAGTTGAATTATTCAAATTTGTTATTACATCCAGTTACTTCACCTGGAAAGGTCAAACTTACAAACAAGAAGGAACAGCAATGGGATCTCCTTTATCACCAAACTTAGCAAACCTGTTTCTAGAACACTTTGAAGAAAAAATATTCACTTTTGAACCCAAACCAAATATTTGGTTACGATATGACGACGACGTATTTGCAGTCTGGGATCATCCCGAACAGGAATTACAATTGTTTCTAGATAAAATAAACCTTCTTCATCCTCGCATCAACTTTATGCTAGAAAAAGAATCTCCTTTCTGGATTTATACACATTCAAAGAAAAGAAAACTGTTCCATCGCAAGCCTAAATTTTCAGGTTGCTACATTCACAATTTTTTCGCTCATCATCCATCTCAGAAATTTGGCATCATTAAATCACTAGTTTCCAGAGCGCACAAATTCTGCTCCTCTGAAGATTCTCTAAACCAAGAACTAGAAATAATCAAAAATACAGCTATACTAAATGGATATAATCTTAAAACAACTCAAAAAATCATCAGTCACCTTCCCACATCAACCCAGACAAGAAGTCCATAGGATTCCCATACCTTACGCCAAAGGCATCTCCAAATGTCTTTCAAAAATTATGAAGAAATACAATTTTGCCACTACTTACAAACCTATCAACCAAATCTATAACTTGTTACCTTCTCCTAAGGACAAACTCTCACCTCTGATGTTACCTGGCGTTTGAGATCCCATGCTCCTGCAAATTGTCTTACTTTGGTCAGACAGGTAGGTCTGTTCAGAAACGCATCTCGGAACATCAAGACCACATTTGTCTTTTCAAACTGCAGAAATCTGGTCTCTCCCAACACGGAGTTGAAAATCAAAACCATTGGATCCATTGAGAGAAGTCGAAACTTTTACATAGATCTTTATATATTAATATGAGCGTTTATATAAAGAAAGTGCTGAAGCCTTACAGACCAAATTTAAATCGCAACGATGTTCTTACTATTCCTAAATTATGGGAAATTGTCATACATTAACTGTATGTTATTCCTAATATTGTTTAAAGTATTGTACTGATGATGTCCCAAGATACTTGGGATGAAATATTTATGAATTAAATCATTACTGTGGTTATTACGTGCGTTTTTAGTGATGATACATTTGGCATATTATCATATATTTACTTTAATAATCAAATATGCTAATACACAATATATTGACATTTGAAGAACGTTTTAGCAACGTTAAGGTCAGTAACTGTAATAAATCATTTAATAAATCATCCAAGGATGTCTAAAACAGAATCCCAGTAAATGTTAAAAGGATTCTAGATAAGGTAGAATTGTACATGCAATTCAGTTAACTTTGAGTTTTAACATATTGGCTGACTAGCCATCAGTCATGCTGATAGTGTTGAGCACATTTAAGCCTGGGATGGATTTCTGTGGTGGGCTGGCAACCTACTGTAAAAATAATCATAATTAAAATTCTGAATATTTTTACATATTGTTTATGTTAGTATGTTTATTAGTTTTGTTTTCATAACACGCATTGTTGGCACTTGCGATGTGCCCGTTATGGAAATTGTTTTGTTAAAAGTGATATGTAAAGCAGTTAAAAATATAATGTACTTACCAGATTTGAATAGTTGTGTTACTTTAAACAAATTTATTATGGTTTGAAATATTAAGTTTTGTGTTTTATGAGGACATTCTCTTGTTGCTAACGGAGACAACGCGTCAGCCATTATTTATACCTAACTTCTTGCTTACCAGTTTCATGGAGTGCGCATGCTCGCCAAGAAGTTTGATGAGTGATTGACAGCTGACAAGAAAGCGTCCGGTATCTGAGTAATGGCTGTAAACAAGAGAGCGTTCGGAAGGAAATTGGAACACAGGCCGGCAGATATTTAGGTTCGGAGGAACTTAAGTTTTTTATGTGACAGTCGGAGGAAAATTAATAGTATATTCCGAAAAAGGAATCGTGGAACTATTAAGTTTCAAAGTGGAATAAGTATTGATGAATAAAAGGAAAATATTGCTATATGCGTTTTAAACGGAATATTGAAGGAAACGCTGATTGAAAGATTTATAGTAGATTCCGAAAAGGGAATCGTAGAACTGAAAGTATTTTTTTAATGAAAGAGTTAAGACTGTCAATAAGCATTTAGTGAATAAAAGAAGAATTTGCTATTTACGTTCTAAAGGAATATTCGAGAAAACTCTGATTAGGAAGTTTCATCTGTATTAAGTACGCCAGATCTGACTATTATTTCTACTGAAGAAAAGAGACAGAATTAAGTCAGGAAGAATTAATGTGTGTTACATAAGTGATGAGAAAGGATCCTGTAAAAATGAAGAATAGAGTCATATATCTATTAAAAAGGGCTTTGACAGAGAAAGAAACTGGCTATGAACATTTTGTGATTGTGCAAACAAATTTAGTCTAGTCTTAAGTGTAAGTTTATTTAAGACCTTGGATCCAATTAATTTGTAGTTATGTAAAGTTGTTTGAAGTGTGTATATATTGTTTTTGTTTTATTAAATGTATTTGTTTTGTATTTTGGTCTCGAGTCATTGATTATTTGGATTCTGAAATAAAGAGTTAAGATCATTGCACCAATTGGAGTTGAACCCTTGTGCATATAATAACATATGTACACTCGGAACAAAAAAAATAATTGTTAGAAACAGAGATCATCTCTATGGTAGGATTAATAATAATATGATAATATCTATGAATATCCTTATCTATACAAAAATCCACCAATGAAGTCTGGAGGACCATACCCAGGAAGTCTTAGTATCATGCCTCCATTTGGAACCCCCCCCCCCCAGAAACAGTGTTGTAGTGAGCCATGATGAAGTTGATACCAAGCAAAGACATTGTGGCCAGCATGGGAGATTAGGCTGCAACCCTTCCATTATAATGCCAAGAAGAAAAAAAGGCTGTAAAGCCCATGGGCAAACACTGGATGTGACTAAATTTCCCTAACTATGACTACTTGGATCAAAACCATTTATGGAGGCCAGAGCATGATGCAGTGGGGAAGCTTTCGCAAATAATAAGCAATACTGGAATAGCCCAAAGAATTCATAAATATAACAGTAATCAATGGAATCTTCTTTTCTTCTATATAGGAACATTTAATTGTCGAACACTTCAAGAAGAGGAAGACCTTACCATCTTATAGGAAGAACTAAAACATTAAATGGGACATCATAGGTTTAAGCGAAGTTTGCAGGCAGGATGAACATTTAATAAAACAAAAAAATGGAGACTGCTTATACTATTATGGGAATACTAAAGGACAATATGGAGTTGGATTTCTAATTAAGAAAACAATTACACACCTCATAGAAGAATTTAATTATAGAGATGAAAGAATAATAGAAATCACACTTAAAATAAACTCCAAACTTAAAATCAGGATGATTCAAATATATGCTCCCACCTCATCCCACACTGAAGAGATAGAAGCATTTTCTACCAATCAAAACTTTACTATAGTAATGGGTGAATATAATGCCAAAGCAGGTCATCCCATTCACCAAATAGACACAATAGGACCATACATAAATGGTACACGCAGCAACTCAGGAATGGCTCTTACAGAATTCTGTATTAGTAACAAGCTTTACATTATTAATACATTTTTTAAGAAGGCCTCAAAAGAAAATGAACATGGAGAAGTCCAAATGGAGAAATAAAAAATGAAATAGATTAGATACTGTGTAATAATAAAGAAATAGTTCAAGATACCTCAGCACAAAATCAAATAAAAACAGGAAGTGACTGACTGGTGAGAGCTCAAATTGGAAAGAATAAAATGACTAAACAACAAAAAAATCAAGAGGTTTTGACTTAAAATCTATTGAAAATAAGTTTTAAGTCAATCATTTTCTTTGTAATCCTTCAAAAGAAGGATTATAAAGAAAAACTCAATCAAAAACTAGACTTGATATATTTGAAGAAGACATAAATAAAATAAGCAAAAACCTAATGAAAGTAATAATCTCAGCAACCAATGAATTCAAAAGCAACAAAAAGACCATAAACTTTCAGAGGAAACCTTACTAAAGAAGAACTATGAAACAAGACCAAAACTTAACTTCTAAAATAGAATATTCGGAACTATGCAAAACAATAAGGAAATAGATGAGAAATGAAATAAGATTTTATAATATTATAAAAATATGAAAATACTAAGAAAACATTTCAGTTGGCAAAAGCCAAATAACTGCAATAAAAGATAAAAATGGAACTACAATAAGGAACCAGGAACAAATCCTAAGCAGGCTAGAAGAATTTTATAAAGAACTCTATAGTGATCCTTCAATAGATAAATCAAATATAAATAACTCTTCTTCATCGCATATAGAATTCATCCCTCCCTATTCACTTGAGATGAAATAAAACGCATTCATTGCCAAGCTGAAAATTGGAATTTCGTGTGGTGGCCAAATTTTTTTTACTAGATAGCGACAATAACGCGTGATCGGCCGTTTGGTGAGAACTCGCATCATGCGATATCGCGTGATTGGCAATGAACATGTTAAAACAAATAGAAAATGTCCTAGTGAAGACCTAATTCACATGGAATTAAATCAGGAGGAAACAACATAATTCGCCATGTCACAAACTTATGACAGAAGAGGGGAAGATACCAGAAAACTGGAAAAATGCTACTATGATATTATTATTATTTGAAAAAGGGGACAAAGAAGTAAAGAACTATAAACCAATTAGTATTCTTTCTAACCTGTACAAAATTCTCACAAAAGTAATAACAAACGGGTTAACCACTCTTCTAGACTCAAATTAACCAGTAAAACAAGCAGGATTCTGTAAAGGTTTTAACACAATTGATCATATTCATGCAGTCAAACAAAAGCAGAAGAAAACCAATTGTCTCTCTGTTTAGCCTTTATTGATTATGAAAAAGCATTTGATTCCATCAAAACTAATGCAATAATCAAAGCACTCCAGAATCAGGGAGTTCCTAGAAAATATATGGACCTCTTCCAGGAAATATACTAAACTGCAACAGCAACAATCTAACTTCACATGAGTAGCAATAAAATATCAATTGAAAAAGGTGTCTGACAAGGAGACTCTCTATCACCCAAAATCTTTACAGCAGTCCTTCAAGAAATATTTAATAATATAAACTGGACAAACCTCGGTATAAAAATTAATAACAAACTTACCTAAGATATGTAGATATAATTATTGCAAACATTCCAGAAGACCTTAATATAATGATAGAAGATATGTATCATGAAAGCAGAAAAGTGGGTCTAAAAATAAACAGAAAAAACTAAAATCCTGTTTAATCATTTTGTAACACCAAAAAACATAATAGAAAACAATTTCTTGAAAGAGTCTCTTCATATACATACTTAGGTCATCTCATTGATCTAGACTGTGGACTTCAAAAGGAAAATAAATAGATTTCAACTTACCTGGAGTGCATTCAGAAAATTGAAATTCATGTTTCAAAACAATGAACGTCTCACTCTCTTTAAAAAGGAAGACATTTAACCAGTGTATACTTCCAGTCATCACATATGGTTGTGAAAATCAGTCGCAAACAAAAGCATTGGCAAATAAACTAGCAACAAATGGAGAGGTTGATGCTAGGCTCGCATTAAAAAATAAGAAGCGAGATACCTGAATAAGAAGCCAGTGACATCATTCTTCACCACAAGTGACTGAAAATGAGCTGGACATCTATTGAGAAAAGATGATTGATGGACCACCATACTAACAAACTGGACTCCAAAAGAAAGGAAATGAGGATGTCCTAAAAGAAGGTGGAGTGATGAATTGTCAAATTTTGTTGGAGAAAATTGGTCAACCATTGCCAAGAACAGAAAAAGGTGGAAAGAACTGTAGGAGGCCTTTGTCCAGCAGTGGACAGAAAATGGCTGAAAAGAAGAACCAACAAATGTCATTAGAAATGAATAGCAGATCAAACTGAACAGAATATAAAGTACCCAAAACCTGTATCAAAACATTCAGATCTGTTTCATATGTATAATTTTTTAGTCTTAAAATTTTGGCTGAAGATCTTGGCTCTGTTTGGAATGCATAAAACCAATATTAATTATCATTTCTGAAAGTTTATCTTAAAAAAAAAAAATCATTATCAAATTCCTGACATGTACCCTTAAGGAGTGAACAGGATGTGATAGTACTACATGAAAAATTTACATCATTACTAACTTCCTATCTACAATTTTCCTCCAAATCAGTCAATTACTTGTCAAGACTCCAACATTATCAGATCTTGCATTTCTATCGTCTAAGGCACTTTGTACCGTATCAATCCACCTATATTTGGTCTTCCTCTGGGTCGTTTTCCTGCCAAAGACTTTTGTTTTGCTAATCTTTCTGTTTAAGTGACCATACCACCTGAGATTAGCTCTACTAACACATTCCTGGATGCTGACAATGTCAAGTTCTTTCCTAATATCCTCGTTTTTCATATGATATTGCCATTGATGCCATCTGTTCACGCCTATAATCTTTCTCAGAAATTGCGCTAATATCTGTGGTCTCTAGTCTTTGGTCAAGTGTTTTACTTCTGACCCAGCTCTCAGATCCATAAGTTAAAACTGGTTTGAACACTGTCTTGTATACAGATAATTTAGTGTTCTGACTAATTTCTCTCTTATTCCATATGAATTTATTCAATTGACCTACCATACCAGTTTTGTTGATTCTGTTGTCTATTTCCATATTTAATTTACCATCTTCACTAAAAATCGTGCCTAAGTAGCTGAAACTTGTTCCACAGGTTCCCCGTTCACAACACAGTTGATATTTTCAACAATTCTACCTATTTTCATTGTCTTTGTCTTTTTATTGCTGACCTTCATACCATATCTATTACAAAAGTTATTCAATTTAGTCAGGGAATCTTGCAGATTTATTTAGAAGTATAACATCGTCTGCATAAAGCAAAGAGCTGACATTAACAATTCTGATATCATGTTTAATACCACTTCATAATGTGATCCATATAGATGATGAATAACAGAGGGGATAATGTACATCTCACACCAGATTGACTTACAACTCGAAGACTAAATATTGCTTGATATAATGCCCGATTGACACCATAAAACTGTAGCGTATTGAATAGCTTCTCTCTTGGCACCTTGTCATATGCCTTTTCCAGATCGACAAAACTTAAATACAGATCTTTGTTATATTCCCATGCTTTCTCAACTATTTGTCGTAAAGTGAAGATCTGATAGTGACAGCCTCTATTTGGCCCATGAATCCAGTTTGTTCTTCAACAAGCATTTCTTCCATAATTCTTCCAACTGTTTTTCAAGTATACTTGCATAGATCTTGCCAGGAACACTCAGTAGGGAAAAATACCTCTGTAATTCTCATTTAGTTTTATTGCCCTTTTTATATATGGACACTATTAGAGCTCTACTCCAATCATCGGGAATTCGCCCCTATGTCCAGGCTTTCTAAACTATGCAGTGCAGCCACTGTAAGACTTTTATACTACCATACTTCAGCATTTCTGGTCAAATATCATCTACTCCTGCTGCCTTTCCACATTTCAAGCCTTTGATGGCTTTTTTCTACTTCAAGTATGGATATGTATTCTTGACTGTATGCGTGTTGAGTGTTTTTTACCATTGTGCTATCACTGCTTGTTTCATTTAGTAATTTTTCAGAGTAATTACTCACTTCAAGGATATCGTTTTCTCTCGTTTTCATGTCACCTTGATCATCTCTGACTCCTTTTACAGCATCTTTTCTCCATTTCTAAACTTCTTCAACAACTTCCAGAATATCTTACCACCTTCTTGATATTTATTTTCTATGTTCTTGTCAAAGTCTTCCCATGACTTTTGTTTAGCTAGTTTTACAGTGTTTTCTCTCTTACATTTGTCTCTGTATTTTCTAATAGCAAAAGCTGACTTATTTGCCAGGTACTTTTGATATGCTTTATTCTTTTCCTTCATCTCCAGAATGTGACTGTGGTGCTCCACAACAGACTACGTAACATATTTAAAAGAATGCACCTTCCGTGCTTATCAGAATGACTGGAGTGGCTTTTTACAAGCGGCTCCTGAAGCTGTGACCTGGATTAAGAACTTAGATCTGAATTTATAATGATATATATGTTTCTTTTCCTTATTATAACATATTAAGACTTTTACTTTTAACTCTTATTTTAATTTTTCAACTTCTTCTGCCATGTACCCTCAAGGGGTGTATAGGATATGATAGTACTACATGAAAAATTTACATCATTACTAACTTCCTATCTACAATTTTCCTCCAAATCAGTCTGTTACTTGTCAAGACTCTAACATTATCAGATCTTATATTTCTATCGTCTAACGCACTTTGTACCTTATCAATCCACCTATATCTTGGTCTTCCTCTGGGTCGTTTTCCTGCCAACCTGGCAGAGAACACTTGTTTTGCTAATCTTTCCTCTCCCATTCTATTTAAGTGACCATACCACCTGAGATTAGCTCTGCTAATGCATTCCTGGATGCTGACAATGTCAAGTTCTTTCCTAATATCCTCATTTTTAATATGATATTGCCATTGATGCCATCTGTTCACGCCTCTAATCTTTCTCAGGACTCTCATATCTGTGGTCTCAAGTCTCTGGTCAAGTGTTTTACTTCTGACCCAGCTCTCAGATCCATAAGTTAAAACTGGTTTGAACACTGTCTTGTATACAGCTAATTTAGTGTTCCGACTAATTTCTCTCTTATTCCATATGAATTTATTCAAATGAGTTCCCACCATACCAGTTTAGTTGATTCTGTTGTTTATTTCCATATTTAATTTACCATCTTCAGTAAAATTCGTGCCTAAGTAGCTGAAATGTTTTACTTGTTCCACAGGTTCTCCGTTCACAATGCAGTTGACATTTTCAACAATTTTACCTATTTTCATTGTCTTTGTCTTTTTATTGCTGACCTTCATACCATATCTATTACAACAGTTATTCAATTTAGTCTGGGAATCTTGCAAACTTGTAGCAGATTTATTTAGAAGTATAACATCATCTGCATAAAGCAAAGAACTGACATTAACATCTCCAATTTTGATACCAGGTTTAATACCACTTTCCTTCATAATGTGATCCATATAGATAATGAATAACAGAAGGGATAATGTACATCCTTGTCTCACACCAGATTTAACATTAAACCATCTTCCTGTACTTCAATTCTAACTGCTGACTTACAACTCAAATAAAGACTAAGTATTGCTTGATATAATGCCCCATTGACACCATATAACTGCAGCGTATTGAATAGCTTCTCTCTTGGCACCTTGTCATATGCCTTTTCCAAATCGACAAAACTTAAATACAGATCTTTGTTATATTCCCATGCTTTCTCGACTATTTGTCGTAAAGTGAAGATCTGATCCTGACAGCCTCTGTTTGGCCTGAATCCAGCTTGTTCTTCACCAAGCTTTTCTTCCACAATTCTTCTCAACCGTTTCTCAAGTATACTTGCATAGATCTTGCCAGGAACACTCAGTAGGGAAATACCTCTGTAATTCTCACATTCAGTTGTATTTCCCTTTTTATATATGGGTACTATGAGAGCTCTACTCCAATCATTGGGAATTCGTCCCTCTGTCCAGGCTTTCTGAACTATGCAGTGCAGCCACAGTAAGACTCTTATACCACCATACTTCAGCATTTCTGGTCGAATATCATCTGCTCCTGCTGCCTTTCCACATTTCAAGCCTTTGATGGCTTTTTCTACTTCAAGTATGGATATGTATTCCTGACTGCATGCCTGGTCAGTGTTTTTTATCACTGTGCTGTCATCACTGCTTGTTTCATTTAGCAGTTTTTCAAAGTAATTACTCCATACTTGAAGGATATCTTTTTCTCCTGTTTTCATGTCACCTTTATCATCTCTAATTCCTTTTACAGCACTCTTTCCTCCATTTCTAAGCTTCTTCAACAACCTCCAGAACCTTCAATTCTGTTAATATATAATGACATGTTTTTGCTATGAGCTATGTATGTATGTAACTTTCTGTGTCCACTATGGAGTTCCTATTTTTCTATCCTTGCAAACAACCTCACCACATGCCTCTCTGGCTGAATCAGTCAGGGTTTTCTTCAAGGCTTGCCACCAAATCTCCAAGTTTGGTTCCTGTTCTCAAACTCTTTCATTTTTTCTTCAATAATCTCTGTGTATTTTAGTGTACAGTTCACATCTGAGAGCTTCCCAAATTTTATTTGCGTTGAAACTTTCTTACATGTTATTCTTTTCAATATGAAATTCAATTTTATCCTGCTTGAGACTAAATAGCGATCACTTTCAATTTCCATTCCTCTGTACACTCTGGTGTCCTGCTCCAGGGAGAAAATATCACTATCAACAATAACATAGTCAATGAGACTTTTCTTATTCCTTGCCTCTTCTCTTCATGTGAATTTGTGCACATTTTTATGTTGGAACATGGTGTTAGTAATAACCAGTCCATGTCCTGAGCAGAAAGCCAACAGGCATTTGCCATTATTATTATCTTTCTCTGTTCTCCAAATTTTCCCAAAATATTTTTGTATGTCTTGCATTCATTTCCTAATCTGCAATTTAGATCCCCAACAAGGACCAACTTTTCCTTTTTCATTGTGTCAGTTACTTTCTCTAAAGCCTCAAAACAAAGGTTCTACTGAAGTTCTACCTTAGTAGAACCTTCTGTGGGACCATAGGCACAAATAAGTCTCATTGTGCAGTTCCCTATTCTGATATTTGCCCACATCAGTCTACTTGAGACTTCCTTCCATTCAAGATTAGCCTCATATTTAGTGTTGAATACTATGGCTACTCATTCTTTTTCTTGATGGTCATTGCCTGAATATAACATTTTGTATTTATTGCTCAGAAAGATCCCGCCAGTTTTTGTCTTTTTTGTTTCGGTCACCCCTATTATGTTGATCTGGTACTTATGTAATTCCTCAGCTAGCTCCGTTTCTTTGCAATTCAGGCTTCTTATGTTGATAGTACTGATCTTTAACTCTGGCGATGCTGAGTTGGGGTGTGCTTTCAGATTTGTTCCAGTAGCTGACTTTTCACTGTTCACCCTGGTTCCCTGGCGAAAACAACGGGGGCCTTGTTTAACCGGTCGACTCTCCAGGCGGCATGAAATTTTGTCATATTGTACCATCATTTTGTATATTGGTTTAAGCCAATAAGAATACAATTTGGTTGGCTAAATCCCAAATTGGCAGCCCATCCTCGTTTGTTCAGTATCGGGGTAGATACTCAACAGGGTGTACCATGAGAAGGTGAGGATTGGACATTAGGTCAGAAGCCCTGGTCGGTTCTCCGCATTCCTTTAAAGGCTATATGGAGGTTTTCTCTCAGTTATACAGCTTTGACCCTTAAGCACCCCCCCCCCCCCCCAAAAAAAAATGTTAAAAAAATTATAATATGCAAAAAACAAAGTCATGAGATGAAAGAGTGAGAAATGTATTAAAACTATGACTTTTAAACATACTTGTTTGAGTTGTTTCTTAAGCCTTGTTTGCATGGAACAAGAGACCTGGAGTCACATCCCATCTTGAAGAATTTTATTGGTATTAAGCTTTTTCAGGCAGGTTCATTGCTCCATAGAAGTTTATCAAACTGGCTTCTCACTATGCCTTACTTGCTTATTTTGTTATCTATTTCCATATTTAATTTAGATCTCCAAAATTGTGCTTATTTAAATGCTACTGTTTTTAGAACCACGGATAATTTATAATTATAATTAAATTGATTGGATAAATCATATTGATTTATCTGTTGTATGTGCATGTATGAGTGTTTATTGAATGATTTTTCTAGAAATTAGGAACTGAGAAGTTTGTATTATACTATAGCATTCTTAAATTAGCTAGTTCTTCTTGTAGATAAACTTATTTGGTAATATATAACTGTTCAAATTTTATGGAAAGACAACATACTAGAATATTAATCAAAAACTTTAATTCATACTTCCTGTATTTTGGTAATGTTACATTGCCATCTTCAGGGATCACAAAATAATATGTTCAAGCAGGCACTAACACTAAGCAAATATGGCTGAAGAAAACAACTGAAGTCTGTTCTAGAGTCCTGAAGGTGCCCGTTAATGGGCTAAATTGGGTTGTATTGGGTGTTGGGCTGATATTCTTAGAATTCAAGCTTCCCATATTTTGGGGGGGGGGGGAGGACAGTCTCATGCATCCAAATTTATTGAAGTTTGAGAAATTTTTTTAGAGCTGAGCCTGATTCCAGGAATAATCTCTCATATTTATACATGCTGCGGCGTAGTAAAGTGGCTTTCTTCCAGCGTATTTTGTGGCGGGTGTCCAAAGCATGGTCAGTAAGTCCTGAGTGGTTGTATTGGTGGACCAGGAGATAGTCAGTTCAGATATCCTGATATTAGCTTTCCTGCCTGTTTGACTGTAGTAGGACAATTCAAAGCTCTATAGGAAATAAAAAAAAACAACAGTAAAATAATAATTACTAAAGGAGATAAGGGAAATGCCACTGTAGTTCTAAACAAAACTGACTACACAGGTAAGCTTACTTCTTTACTGTTAGAACGGTCTACCCACCTTCATATAGAATATGATCCCACCATCTCCCAAATCAGAACACTCCACAAGAAGTAACATTAGGAAGGTTATTTCTTGCCCTGTGGAAGTGACTAACAAACAAAAAAAACTCTAGGACCTCCCCCCCCCCCCCCCCAAAAAAAATATATGGACTACCAAAAATCTATAAGCAGAATGTGCCATTACATCCCATTGTGTATGGTATTGATTCCCTGCACATACAAATTAGTCAATGCTCACACGATATACTGGCAACACACCTTCACACACACAAAAAAAAAAAAAAAAAAAAAAAAAAAAATTCAGCCCACTTTAAAGGCAGTATAAAAACCTCTCATTCCAACACACTGACATAATGGTCAGTTTTGATGTCTCCTCCTTATTCACCAATGTCCCACTCAAAGATATCTTACACCTCATCAAAGCCAAATTTCCTCCCGATATCTCAGCCCTATTTCAGTTAGCCATGAACTCAGGCTATTTCGTTTGGTAAGGAAAATTCTACAAACAGATAGAGGGAGCAGCCATTAGTTCTCCACTCCCGACCAACTTCTTTATGGAGATCTTTGAAGGAGAAGCCTTAAACTCTGCTCCACATAAACCTACTGTTTGGTTACGCTACATAGATGATGTATTCGCTATTTGGCTGTATGTCTTGGATACACTCCATAACTTCTTCAACAATCAACACCCCATGATCCAGTTTACCTTGGAAAAGAAAAACAATAACGATCTCCCTTTCCTAGACACTCTAATTACATGCAAGCCTGATGGATCCCTTGCTTTCTCTGTTTACAGAAAACCTACACATACAGGTAGATACATTCACCAGCAATCTCCCCCCCCCCCCACACACAATATGGGATTATAAAAACCTTATATTACAGGGCAAAATTAATCAGTTCAGATGATAATGCCCTAACTACTGAACTCAACCATATTTTTAACACCTTCGTAGCCAATGGCTACAACCCGAAAAAATATTAAAACCAATTACCCCCTCTCCCCTTCATAACAGAGATTACTCTAAATCTATCACTATTTCTTATATCGGGTAGTTCTGAAAAGTTAACAAAAATCTTTAAAAGATATGACCTGACAACTTGTTAAAAACCATATAAAAAAATGGGCATCTGTTATCGCTCCACCAAAGATCAGCCACTTCCCCTAGACCTACCTGGAGTATAGCAAGTACCTTGTAGTTGCAAACTATCCTACTAAGGCCAAACAGGCAGGACAGCTAATATCAAGGCAAGTTATCTGAACATAAGAAATATCCAGTTCTACCAATACAACCACTTAAGACTTGCTAACTATGCTTTGGACACCCACCAAAAATGCACAGGAAGAAAGCCACTTTACTACACCACAGCAAGTATAAATATTAGAGATTATTCCTGAAATCAGCTCTAAAAAACTCCTCAAACCTCAAGAAATTTGGATGCATGAGACTGCCCCAAATATGGGAAGCTAGCATTCTAAGAACATCAGCCCATACAATCATTTAGCCCATTAGGGTGCACCTTTAGGACTAGGACTGACTTCAGTTGTTTTTTTCAGCCATATTTGCTTAGTGTTAGTGCCTGCACATATCATTATTTTGTGATCCCTGAAGATGGTAATGTAGCATTAATGAATATAGGAAATATTAATTAAAATTTTTAATAAATATTCTAGTATATGTTGTCTTTCCCTAAAATTTGACTGTTATAAATTAGCCAGTGTTAATTAACTGGAGATCACAGTATTTTTAAGCAAACTCCAGTCATAAGAATCCTTCATCCACCTTTTTAGTGTAATTAAAATTTGAGATCCACTATGTTCATTTTTATTGTGCTTCTGTTGTTTTGGTCGACTTTTATGTTTTTTTCCATACTTCATAACGTGAACTGATCAATTTTGAGTTAAAAATTTTTAGATCACTTTTGCTTTCTAATTTTACATGAATTCTCTATTAAAACTAATTAAAAAACTTACTGTAATGTTGCTACACTGGTAATTTTTAAACAATTTCTCTCTGTTATTTAATTTAGTCATTCAAAATTGTACTTAAGTTGCTGAATATTCTTTACATATACTATTACAATCAACACCCCATGATCCAGTTTACATTGGAAAAGGAAAACATTAACAATCTCCCTTTCCTAGACACTCTGATTACATGCCAGCCTGATGGATCCCTTGCTTTCTGTTTACAGAAAACAGTCATATTAATTCATCAGTTCATTTTTTTATTGAATTTAATAGCTAAAATATTTGCAAATTAGAGGAGGGAAGAGAATTGTCTATTGTAGTAATGTTCTTAGGATATAATTTTAAAGAACTGCAAATAAAATAATAAAAAATTTTCAGTTTCAGTGTTGTGGCATATCTGATCATGGATATAGGGATTGGTCTAATAACATTTACTTCAATTGCTCAACTCAGAATTTGAGTCCGGAAAGATGTGCTGTTCCTTATTCATGCTGCAAAAATTCACATAATATAGAGGTAAGATAAAAAAAACAAAACAAAAAAAAATGTGAATGTTTTCACTTCCTGTCACAGTTTGTAATTTACATTGTAAATGTATTTTTGGGCGTGTTTTGAGAAATCACGTATCACTCAGATTTGTTTTGGCTGTTTTGTGTGTATATTATTCCTAGGTTCAGAATGAATGGATTTTTGTTATTTGACAGAGCTATTTTAATTTTCATTTCATTTGGACCAGTTGCAGGGCCAAAATTTACTAAATACAAATATAAATAAATAAACAAGCGTTGATCATGAATCAACAGGTGCGTCCAATAGTTTGCAGAGAAATTAAACTGTGATGTGTTTAGAGATTTGATTAGTGACTTCCAAATGTCATAAAACAAAATCATCCCTTGTTTCTGTTTAGGGTACCTTGTGAATAGATTACCACTGTAGCTTCTTTGATGTTACGGGAACTGTAGTCTTCTTCTGTGTATGGCATGGAGCTCTTATCCGATTTACTGTTGTGGTGAGTGTTGGAGAAATGAAATGCCAATGCTGAACTGTCCCCTCGGTTGTTGTTGACATCTCCAATATGCCTATGCCCCTTTTGTCTTATTTCTAAACTTCTCGAAGTTTGTCCTGTGTAATTAAGGCTACTGTTGTAAACTCCACGATGTTTGTTGAAAGAGTTGTGGTCCTTGGGAGAGCATAACACAGAATGACCAGACATCCCTTTTTTAGACTGTCCCATTGTCCGACAAAACCTTACCAGGATGCTAATTGTCCCTTTTTATTAACTCCCGTTTTGTCCCTTTTTTGAATTTGTGGCATTACTTCATTCTTGTATGTTTGTATATGAAAGGATAATGTCTCTGCTGGTGACGTGATAACTTGAGATCTAAAACATGCATGCTATGATGATAATCAACCGTTACGAACGCACTCTCTCTGTGTGATAGGATGAAAATGCTGCATCCAGGCGGTAACAAGTTTATACTTTGTTTACCATACCATTATTTTGTTTCTTATGCCGGTCTGTTAGTAATTGTGAAAGTTAAAGCGAGTATATATTGTGAGTGGTGATATTTTATCCAGATTTCATCATGCCAAAAAGAAAGTGTAGTTTCACTCGGGAATTAAAAGAAGAATATTCATTCTTGAAAGATGATGAAACAACCAACAAGTTCAATGTACAGCGTGTTGTTCGGTTTTTTCAATTGAACATGGAGGCCGTTCTGATATAAAATGGCATTTGACGAAGCAAAAACATAAATTGGCAGCTGCTGCTCTCAGTTCAAGTCAAGATGTTACATTATTTTTCATCATTCAAAAGGGAAATTAACTGACGAAAGTAAATGTCTACTGAAGATGATAAATTCAATATGGAAATAGACAACATAATCAACAAAGCTGGTATAGTAGGCAGTCAATTGAATAAATTCATATGGAATAAGAGAGAAATTAGTCAGAACACTAAATATACAAGGCAATGTTCAAACCAGTTTTAACTTATGGATCTGAGAGCTGGGTCAGAAGTAAAACACTTGACAAAAGACTAGAGACAGCAGATATGAGAGTCCTGAGAAAGATTAGCGGCATGAACAGATAGCATCAATGGCAATATCATATTAAAAACGAGGATATTAGGAAAGAACTTGACATTGTCAGCATCCAGGAATGCATTAGCAGAGCTAATCTCAGGTGGTATAGTCACTTAAATAGAATGGACGAGGGAAGATTAGCAAAACAAGTGTTCTCTACCAGGTTGGCAGGAAAACGACCCAGAGGAAGACCAAGATATAGGTGGATTGATACAGTACAAAGTGCTTTAGACGATAGAAATATAAGATCTGATAATGTTGGAGTCTTGACAAGTAACAGACTGATTTGGAGGAAAATTGCAGATAGGAAGTTAGTAATGATGTAAATTTTTCATGTAGTACTATCATATCCTGTACACCCCTTGAAGGTACATGTCAGGAATTTGATGATGAAGTAAATGTCTTGCAGCTCAAGAAGGTTTGTTTGCGTTTCATGCAGCGAAACATAACCTTTCTTTGAGGTCAATGGACTTCACCTCTGTAATAGTAAGAAATTTATTTCAAAAAAAATTTACATGTGGGCGAACAAAGTGCCAATCAATTTTAGTGAATGTCCTGGCCCATTATGCAATGCTAGAAATAGCAATTGAATTGAAACAAGCCAAATATGTGTCAGTTATAGTAGACACATCAAACCACAGGGATTTGAAGTTGGTGCCTGTCCTTGTTAAGTACTTTATCCCGAATAAAGGTATTCAGGTTAAAGTGATAGATTTTCAGAACATAACAGGAGAAACAGCAGAACTGCGTGCAAATCATATATTGGATATTTTGCAGAAACAGCAGCAGACTGAGAAAATTATTGCATTTTCTTCAGATAAGTGCAACACCAACTTCGGTGGATACAAACGAGGTGGTTCCAACAATGTATTTTCAAGACTCAACAAAGGGTTAAAAATGAACATTCATGCTGTTGGCTGTGCTGCTCATGTTGTTCATAATGGTGTACAGACAAGTGCTGATATTTTGCCTATTGATATTGAAACAATTGTAAATAAATATTTCAGTATTTCTACATTTACACTGTGAGAGTTGAGGAATTGCAGAATTTCTGTGCATTTATAGAAATTGAATACAAGCATGTTCTAGGTAGTGTGCAAACAAGTGGTTATCATTGCTACCAGCTGTGAATAGGATTACTGTCATGTATGATGGACTCAGATCTTACTTTTCTATCACAAGATAAATGGCTTGCATTGTTGAAAATCATTTTTCAGTAATCAACAATCAATACTTGGGCTCCATTTCATGCAAAGGCAGTTGAAAATATTCTCAGCAACAATAAAGAAAATAGAAAGGGAAAATATTTTGGCAAATGAAGTGGTAGAAAGAACTGGAATTGCTCAGACAGAAAATTACAAATAGGAAAGCTGAGAACTTTCAAACATTTAAAATGGCATCAATTATTTCAGAGTTCAAAGATGAGAGCATCTTTGATGAAAAAGAATTTTTAGATGCTACAAATTTATTTTATGATACTTTTCTTTGACAATGTACCATTCCCTCAACCTTGCAGTGACATTGATAGGCTCTATCTATCATGCAAAAAAGGAGGCAGAGGATTACAAGTAAAGTAAGTTGTTGAAGAAGAAAAATGAAATCTGAATGATTATCTGCAGCAAACAATGTTAAAATTTCTAATTGAGGTAAGGAAAGAGGGTTCATTTAAACCCATGGAGACAAAATTTGCATAAAAGTGAGAACTGAAAGATGAAAAAATAAGGCATTGCATGGAAGTACCTTCTCAGCATTGACAGCAACTTGACCTGGCAATGGTTGAGAAATGGAGCACTAAAGAAAAAAATAGTCTGTAATTTTTGCAGCACAAGATCGGGCCATTAAAACCAACATTATGAAGGCAAAATTCAAGAAGACGGTAAATACAGAGATTGTGTATTTACATTTAAAGAGAAGGAAGAAATGATAGACACCATAAGTGGGTTCAGCAAAATTGCACACTGTAAAAGGCACAATAATGCAGCTAAGATAATTCACTGGCATTTATGTAAAAAGTATGGGTTTAAGTATCTAAAGACGATTGAGAGAGTGTTAAGTATTTAAAGGTGATTGAGAATGTAAAAGCTAAAATACTCGGGGATTTCAAAATCCAAATTGACAAAAGCTTGGAATGTAACATACCCAATATAACAGGGGTTGAAAAAAATTGAAAACCAGGTTGTTCAATTTATCGAAATATCAGTACCATGAGATAGCCGAATTGGTGAAAAAAATTAAAGTATTGCAAGTTGAAGTTTAACAAATTTGGCAAAGGAAAATGAAAGTTATTCTCATAATAATAGATGCTTTAGGTGCCATCTCCAAAACACTGAAAAATATGTAAAGGAATTAGATGGATTAAAAACCGGGCAAGTACAAAAGGCTGCTTTGTACAGCACAGCCTTCATATTCAGAAGGTATTTCCAATTCATAGGCCCTTGAGTAAGGCTCGAATTAGTGGAATATAACCAGCCTTTTACTTAAGGCTGAGTAAGCAAATCAAGCTTGGATGAATATTTTATTTATATATATATATATATATATCTTGGGTATTAGGAGGTGGTTATGAGGAATTTAGGTGAGTGGATGTATAATTTGCATTAGGTCATTGATTATAGCTAAAACTTCTGCATTATGTTTGCCTTAATCATTGGTTCTGGAAAGTGGAAGCCAATTGGAGTTAAGTACATTAGGGTAACCTAAGAAGTATGAAGTTATAACCATCAACAATAACAGAGTAATACTTTTCTTATTTCTTTGTGTGTATGTTCTCTTCATATGAGTTTTTTTGGCATCAAGGCCTGCTATGCAAATTGTCTTTCTTCGGTCTCTCTGTCACCATCTGTAATTTGATAGTGTTAGATCCTGAATGGAGAGTTTTACAAGTAAATTCTTTATTCAGGATTTAACATGATACATACTACTAATTAAGGAGATATCTGCACATCAGCTAATAATTATGAATTATTATTTTATGTTATGTAATAATATGTAGTCCATGTGTGCCATATAGTGAGTTATTGTTAGGTTATTTGTAATTCCCATGTAAGCTGTCTAGTATATTGCGAAATTCTGAGAAAAATTATAAGTAGTAATCCGGAATAATCGCGTATAATCTGTATGAGTCGAGCGTAGCGATGGGGGCTATACCTACACGGAAAAATGATGTCAGAGCGGCTACCTAGAATAATGTAACCTGACAGGTTAGGGAGAGTGTAGGATCACCTAAGGGGCATGAACAATGGGGTTTGTGGGTGAAAACTACATCGAATAGAGGGCGCCTGAATAGGGCGAATAAAAGACGAAGCACGCCATTTAAGGGGGATTTTTGACCTTCTGATCTTCGGGTGCTGGATTTGAGTTTTAGGGGAGTTGGTCGGAGGATTTGTGAGAGAGCGGT
Source organism: Typopeltis vanoorti (assembly GCF_054136105.1). NCBI lineage: Eukaryota > Metazoa > Arthropoda > Arachnida > Uropygi > Thelyphonidae > Typopeltis > Typopeltis vanoorti. The sequence goes on from NC_143553.1 coordinate 42,617,214, forward strand.
GGGTCGACTACAATAATGACGGACAGCAGGTTCTTTTCTTGAGAATGCTTGAAAATTTTCAAGCGGAGCTGATCTCAATATGACTGCCTATTCGGAATTGAGCCTTAGCAGAATGTCCCATTGGAGAAAGTTTCCTGCAGAGCGGTAGACAGCACGCAACAGTCGGAAACGATTAGAAGAAAAAGTGTAGTGCATTGCCAGGCGAAAAGACGGCCAAAGAATATGCAGTAAGGTAATCCAGACCTACATGAGATGGCGGCATGAAATCTGAAATCTATGTTAAGATTCGTTTAGAAGAACAAGAAATTTGTGTGCATTGTAACTAAAGGACACTAGTAGAGAACTTTTAGTGAGAATTTGACTGAATTAATTAAGCCCTTGTGGAACAAAGAAGAGTTGTTAATAGGCAGTAATTGGTGAATGGCTAGACTTGCTAAAAATGAAATTTAGAAATAAGATAATTGTTGATAGAGTATTAATGAAAGTATTCAATGCGTATTCTGTGAATAACTTG